>NW_027660740.1:0-260000 GCF_963280865.1 Gymnoscopelus braueri | reverse complement strand
CCAGCTTCAGAGAGAACCTGTCTCTGAAAGTCTGATTGAAATATCTTGTGTCCTCAGAATGTTTACTGAACGTTCTCAGGATGGGAACAGGATCTCCTCCCTGTAGCTGCATGTTCCAGTAGACATTACCTTGATCCAGATAACAGTTGAGGATGGTGTCTTGTCCCAGGTCCACAGGTACATTGGTCCATTTCAGAGTGTGGACAGAGGTCATAAAAACACCACAGAAAAACAACAGCATCTGTACGTGTTTCTCCATGTTGTTGTTCAGCACACACACCTACTGTCTGTCTCTACTACACTGTCTGTCTCTCAGCTGTCCTACTGTCTGTCTCTACTACACTGTCTGTCTCTACTACACTGTCTGTCTCTACTACACTGTCTGTCTCTCAGCTGTCCTACTGTCTGTCTCTCAGCTGTCCTACTGTCTGTCTCTACTACACTGTCTGTCTCTACTACACTGTCTGTCTCTCCTACACTGTCTGTCTCTCAGCTGTCCTACTGTCTGTCTCTACTACACTGTCTGTCTCTCAGCTGTGCTACTGTCTGTCTCTTCTACACTGTCTCTTTCTCAGCTGTCATACTGTCTAAATACATTAGAAGTATGACGGTGGATTAAACATCTTCCTCTTTATAATAAGTTTGACGTCAGTCTATCCTCCACTCAGTGTGTTTCTCAGTAAAACCACAACACCAGCTGACCGTCAGTATAGAAAGCATACAGCTCTGTAACATCCTGTTGACATGTTTGTGGTGTGTGTCTAACTCATGTGTTTTCTACCAGAAGGACATACTGACTTCTATAAAGTGAACAAAGGGCTGTAACTTGAAGTGCATAGTGCTGAATTATATTAAAAGTGCATAAAGATTTTTTTATCAGCTGTATGTGTCACTCTGGTGTACTCTGAGGTTACAATGAAAATATTAATTAAATGAAATATTTTACCTTGTTTTCTTGTCTTTGCCTTTGAGGACGTTGAGGGCCTTATTGGGATGGTCCAGGGGCCAGGTCTGCCGTATTTTGACCCTGTGTGGTCTAACTCAGTGGTTCTCAAAGTGTGGTCTGGGGACCCCCAGGGGTCCTTAAGGGGGGTCCAGGGCTTCCCCAGCAAAATGAGAATGATGACTTTAACCACTTTAACCTACAGTACATAGGCTATTTGAAAATAGCTGATCTACAAGCTCACAACGTGTCACATTGCAACGTTGTGAGCTTGTAGATCTGCTATTTTGGAAAAATCTTGAAAAGATTAGCCATGTTTGGAATATTCTTTAAACGTCTTTAACAAGACAAATCTTGTATGGGGGTCCCTAGCACAAAATATTTTCAGATGGGGGTCCGCGGCCAAATACATATTAATTTGGGGGTCCTTGACATGAAAAGGTTTGAGCACCAAAAGAGGGTCTCATGATTACGAGCCAAATAACAATTATTGTTTAGTGTGAGTGTGAGATATGATCTACTGGACGACACATTTCAACATGACGTTGATGATAAGAATATACCACTTCTCTATCTTAGTCATACTTCTCTCTATTTATCTTTTTTTGTCATCAGTTTCTCACCAGAAAGACAATTGGTGTGAAAATATGAGATAATGTCATGAGCCTGTGCAGATACTATGGTTTATAAACAAGTAAGACGCGCGAACGCGGGAAGCGAACGCGGGAAGCGAACGCTAAGTAACCAATTTTTTTTTTTTTTTAAATACAAAAAAAATCTGCGTTAAAAGGAGCATCTTAGAAAAATACAAATTCACTAAAAAAAAACTTTGAATGTTTTTGAACAATTCAACAAAGTGTTTGAAGTGCCTGTTTCACCCACTTCCGGGGGGCGGAGCCAAAATCCGAGCCCGAAGTATTTGTTCGTAGACCCCCACTTAGGGGGGGTAGAAAAAGTTTCGGAGCGATTCGGGCACTTTTCATTTAACATGGGGTTTCGATGGGGAGTTTTTAGGAGCCTTCTCCGGGGCGTGGCTTCCGGGGGAAGGGGCGGGCTTAAACGCAACCTTGACAGGTGTGTTCAGTTTTCAAAGACCTTTCATTTGATGTATGGTACGTCTAAATTGGACATTTACTTATCTCAGAGGAGCTGCAGGCAGGCAGTGCACACAGACACACACACACACACACACACACACACACACACACACACACACACACTCACAAGCCGAGCACGGTTTCATAGTAAGCTCCACTTGCGCGGAGGCGCGCCGAAGGCGCGCCTCCTTCCGCTGCGTTCGCAAACACACCGTAGGGGTCTGGTAATACAGACCATCATGCTGGGGTCCTTTGGTTTAGATGTTTCACTTCTTCATCATTTTTATTAGAGGTGTAACGATACAGTAACTGCATCGATACATCAATTTTAATTTTCAACGATTCAACTGTATCGATATGCAAACAGCAACATATCGTATCGTTTGACTTTGTATCGAAACGTTTTGCAAATTATCGATTGAATCGATACTAAGTAGCCTACTTGTGGGTTGTATTTAGCAATTTTAAGAAGAAAAAAGAGAGAGCGGTTTAATTACTTTTCCATTCCATATCTCTACACTTGGTTTATTGATAAATGTGTGTGTTCAAGGAGCGGGTTTGTCCATACGTATGTGTTCAAATACAATGTCCATGTATTTGCCAGAGAATCACTGTGTTTGCTTATTTATATCCATAATAATAAATGTTTCCCTTAAGAAACCTGCACTATCCACATGTTTCACACAGATAAAAAAAGTTTTGCTAAATAGTTACTGTATCGATTTTAAATCATTTTAATCGTATCGTATGGCCATGAATGAACCAATATCGCTCATGTATCATATCATCAACCATGTATCGTGATGCGTATCGTATTGCTGTTAAAATGTATCGTTACACCCCTAATGTTTATATGTAACAACATCACGTTGTGGCAACCAGTGGTGGAAAAAAAGCCAAACCAAAAAAGCCAAACCAAAAAGTGTTTTACTTAAGTAAAAGTATCAATACTGCAATGCAGAAATACTCTGTTACAAGTAAAAGTCCGGAATTCAAAATTTACTTGAGTAAAAGTACAAAAGTATTGGCATCAAAATATACTTAAAGTACCAAAAGTAAAAGTACTCAAATGTTTGAAAATAGCAGATCTACAAGCTCACAAGTTGTGATCTTGTAGATCTGCTATTTTCAAATAGCCTATGTATAAAATAGGGCTGAAGTGGTTAATGTATGTTTTATAATATAATAATGTATACCTGCAAATTAACTAGTAACTAAAGTTTTCAAATAATTGTAGTGGAGTAAAAGTACAATATTTGCCTCTGAGATGTAATGGAGTAGAAGTGAAAGTATACTGAAAACTGGAAATACTCCAGTAAAGTAAAAATACCTCAAAATTGTACTTAAGTACAGGACTTGAGTACATGTACTTAGTTACTTTACACCACTGGTGGAAACTGTGCATGGGCCCTATTTTAAAGGTCGTCTTGACTTACGTTTTGGGGGTGTTTCTACGCCATTTGTATCTACACTACAGGGCGAACCTTGGAACTTTAAATGGATATGGATGTGGATAACTAACTACAGAGACATATAAAGAATTGTCACAATGACTGTAGTGTTGTCCATGCGTGAATATGCATATCTTATAAGTTTATTAAAGAAGAGCATCAAGCAAGCAGACATCATCTCAGTCCCCTGTGTTCCTCTGTTAGAACATCCTCCCAAACACCTCCTCTCCTGTCTAACACACACTTTATACCAGTGGTTCTCAAAGTGGGGTCCGGGGACCCCCAGGGGTCCTTGGGGTGGTTCCAGGGGGTCCCCAGCGAAGGAAGTTAACATAGCGTCACAATCATTTTAACCACTTTATCCACTTTATCTATTTATAATGTTGGCTATTTAAAAATAGCAGATCTACAAACCCACAGCGCGTCACTTTGTGCCACACTGTGAGCTTGTACATCTGCTATTTTTGATTTTCTTTTTTTTGGGAAAAAACACAAAACATCTGGCACAAAAGATTTTCAGATGGGGGTCCACGGCCAAATATATCAATATGGGGGTCCTTGAAAAAGTTTGAGAACCACTGGTTTATACAGTACACTTCTCTAGGGGTCACATGACAACAATAAGTGTGACATACAGTATGGACTTTAACATACAGCTTGATCAAAGGGTTTCAATCAGGGGGGGGGGATCACCCCCCCCTGATTTTTTTTTCGTGTGTGTGTGTGTGTGTGTGTGTGTGTGTGTGTGTGTGTGTGTGTGTGTGTGTGTGTGTGTGTGTGTGTGTGTGTGTGTGTGTGTGTGTGTCCTCTCCTGTCCTGTCCTGTCCTGTCCTGCCCTGTCCTGTCCTGGGCATGACGTTAAACTGCCCCGTTGTAACTACCACCGTTAATGTAGTTGGTGCACATTTAAGATGCATTCGCAACTTCTTGAACCCTTGATGGAGGGGAAGGGAACCGGTTAGAATAACGTGTTCCTTCCACGCACTACGTCCAACCAGGGAAACTCTCCCCTGTCAGGTGATAAGAAGGTCAGTTGGCTCTCATGCATTGAAGGAGGCATGAGCTCGGCCCTGGCCTCCCTAGTTTGGCAGAGGGAGTGTAGTGCCCAGGATTACATATTGGCACTGGGTATAAAAAATGGGGTTACAAAATCGTGGGATAAAAATGTAAAAAATAAAAAGATGCTTTCGCAACTTCTGTGGACTGTGTGCTTCATTACGATCACAAGCTTGCGTACAAGAAGGTGCTGCTCACCGATGGAGTATACCGACAGCCGACGCTGCCTGGCGGCCCTTTCCTTGATCAGCTACCGGGAAGAGAGGCGATGTAACTAACTACCACCCGGCGGTGGATAAAGACCCGGCGGCCATCTAGCGGTGTGTCCGCTAGCTGAGGAACAACAATGGGTGGACAGACTTTCGGGCTCGTGGGAGCAGCTACGGAGAGCGCTTTGACACTGGGCGGCAGTGCAGGACTGGACTGGGAACTTTGTTTCCTCTGGTGGTTCCAGCCTGGGACATGCTGCTCGCGGACTGGTTGTTAGAGGAGGTTTCAACAACTTGGGATGCCCAGAAACAAGGCAGGAGGGCTGGCAGAGTGTTGTGTTGTCTCTGCTATGATTGTCAGCTTTGTGTGGACATAAATAAATTGTTAAAATGTGTGTGTGTGTGTGTGTGCGCGTGTGCGTGTGCGTGCGTGCGTATTTATGTGTGTGTAGGTATAGAGTAGGTTGTGTTGTCATTCATGGTGTGTGGATTGAGAGTCTGGTAGGTGGAGTCTGGTAGGTAGGTTACCTGAGAACAACTGTGGTCTGGCCTTAAAGCTGACATGAGCCACGAGAGGCACCGGCGAGTTAGCGTGCCGAACCCTAGTCTCTGTACCCTAGTCTCTGTACCCTAGTCTCTGTACCCTAGTCTCTGTACCATAGTCTCTACACCCTAGTCTCTGTACCCTAGTCTCTGTACCATAGTCTCTGTACCATAGTCTCTGTACCCTAGTCTCTGTACCCTAGTCTCTGTACCATAGTCTCTGTACCCTAGTCTCTGTACCATAGTCTCTGTACCGTAGTCTCTGTACCCTAGTCTCTGTAACCCCGAGACGTCAAACGTGGCTGAGTAGGTTCCAGAAATACCTGGCATGGGTCAGGATTTGTGTAGGGACAGGCAGCATGGTGGAGGGTCACTGTGCTGTTGGTGTTGGGAGAGGCAGCTGGGCCTTGGAGTAAATACATTCAGAAGCAGGACCAGAAGCAGGACCAGAAGCAGGACCAGAAGCAGGACCAGAAGCAGGACCAGGAGGAAACTGGGACTCAGACACTGGGACAGCGCCACCGCGAGGTGATGTCTGGGACTGCACATTATGGCTCTGGATTTCCTCATACTGAAACACAAAGACAGAACAAAATATAGTATTGAGTAGTAGCATTATAGCAGTAGTAGAAGTAGCATTAGTAGCACTAGTTGTATTATTATTATTATTATTATTATTATTTGTAGTAGTAGTAGTATGTGTAGCCTACTACCAGTGTTGGTTGTTACTGTAACAACTACTTTTTGCGGTAACTAATAATGTAACTAGTTACCTTTTCCCATTCAGTAATGCTGTTATAGTAGTTACCCCTTAAATGGGTGCGTTACCTACGTTATGTGATGTGATCCTACAGAACTGTTTCCCCCTGCTGAGTCTGTCATCTAACCTACCGGCCATGTACTCTCATAGTAACAGTAGAAAGTGAAAGTGGCAGAGAGGAGTGATGATTGGTTAATGTAGGGTAACATTTCAGGGTAAGCCAATCAGAGACAGAGTTGGTCAGGTCTTGCCTTATGGGGAAATACAAACATGACAACACGCTCACCACCACCATACACACACACACACACACACACACACACACACACACACACACACACACACACACACACACACACACACGCGCAAATGCAAGTCACAGCGGCAGCTTTGCAGCTTGGAAATATAAACATTATTTCTAATTTGAGGAGATAAAGGACGCTAAGAATATTGTGGTCAAAACTGTGTATCTGTTGTGTTGTATTGTTCCACTACATTTCATAATGATAATTGCTACAATGATAGGTAGTTGTCTTTTTCTCTTACTGTGCCACAGAACAACACGAAAACTTTTATTTGTATTTGTATTATTATATTTTTTTAAGTTAAGTAAAGTAACTAGTTACTTTTATAATTTAGTAACTAATAAAGTAACTAGTTACTTTTTTGAGAGCAGTAACTATAACTAGTTACTTTTTAAAGTAACTTGCCCAACCCTGCCTATACTGCTTAACTCTGGTACATTTACACATGATCAACTGGACATCAAATACTGACCTCAGCGGGGGCGGGGTTTCCAGGTGAGTCAGGGGTGAGAGGTGAAAGGTCAATGTCAGGGTGACAGGTTCTGTTGTGACGTCGAGCTGAGAAATAAAAACCTTCAAAACACATAACAGACACATGTACATGAATAATTACATCTAAAAAGAAAAGTTATCCGTTTTCCACAATTACTGTGGAAAACGTTCTTTCTCTATTTCATATTGATAGTTCTAACTACATCTTATTCTAAACCGGTTTTGGTCTGTTTTATTTATTTTTTGTTACCTAAATTCGGTTTATTCGGCTCACCTAAATTCCGCACCCTTAACCTAAAAGGTCTTCCCGCGGCTATGTCCGCGTCGCGTCGCATTGTGAGCTTGTCGATCTGCTATTTTCAGCGAAAGCTTTCCTCACAATACCGATGCTGGGGTTTAAGTGGTTAACAGTCAATCAGTGTTGATTGTTTGCCCTGCAGTCCATCAGACATAGCCTGCTTGGTGGCTAATGGCTGCAAGTCTTGTGACATGGGTCTCACACTTGTTATGTTTGATTCATTCTGGTGGCAGGGTGAGTAAAGTGTTGCACGCCTACTGTTTTAATTGTGTTTAATTTTGTAACCAAACTTGCTGTGATCATTCAGGTTGATCAGGTGCAGAACTGATTGATGTGGCGAGAGAGGGAGTGTTGTGAAAATACGGACAACTGAAGGTATGCAAACAAACACTGTGTTATAGTTTGAGTTTGTATAGTTTACTAAATTATAAATGACTGCTTTGGTTACCCTGTTGTGATAACCAACTGTGGCTTTCATGGATATTGAATGTGTTTGTGATTTTATTTAAACATTTAATAAATATTGGCATGTAGTGTTTTAACTTAAATTCATGTGTTTGGGGAAACTCATGTCTCATTGATGGCATCTGTGTTTTCGGGAACCTAATTTATTGAAACATTATAATTTATATTCCTTGATATAACATCCTCAAGGTGGCGTTGTCGGGCATCATTATTTTAAAGTAAATTGAATTCCTTGCCTCACCAGGTTACGTTAAACTTTTACCTGGGAAACTGAGCAAAATGACCTCAAGTGACATTTGAACCCTGGCCGGCTGTGTAAGGACTGAGCACTTTACCGAGTGACGGGACGTTCCCCTGTACCTCAACTTGACATTAAATCCTTTTAACTTAATCTTAATAAACTTTAATTAAATCCTCTACATATATTTCTGAACTGAGGTGACTGTATAAAATTAGATTAAATCCATTGAAATGTGAAATGCTCATGTTGGAGAATTCTTTTCTGCTGTTGGTTCATTCTGCATTTATTATAACACTGTTGGTTTGGATTTTAACAACACATCTGTCCACACACACACACACACACACACACACACACACACACACACACACACACACACACACACACACACACACATTTTAACCATTTATTTATGTCCACACAAAGGAGAGTATACAAGGACACAAATATTAAAGGTGCAGTAAGATTACATCACAAAATCATGGAATACGTCTTCATGATACAATAAGCATGTCACTCAGTACTCTATGGGTATACAAGTAACAGCGTCTCCGCCATATGTGGCGGCTGCCAATTATAGCAGAAATAGAACAATACTTTGCCAGCCTTTTTGCCTCCTTTTTGGGCATCCCAAGTTGTTGGAACCCTCTAACAACCAGTCTGTGGGTATGTCCTAGGCTGCCAAATATAAAAACAAATAGTCTGCACCTATAGCCCAGCTCTGAGATGGTATGTAGAAGTGGTTGGTATTTAATGACCTTGGTCATAAAGGCTTCCCCACACACACACACACACACACACACACACACACACACACACACACACACACACACACACACACACACACACACACACACACACACACACACACACACACACACACACACACACACACACACACACACACACACACACACACACACACATCACTTTAACATTCATGGTTGATTACAATGGTTTTTAAGTCACATATTACATATTAATTGGTATGTAATCTGATCCCTACACATGTAACCTGTATAAGTTGTACAGACCTGCTGCTAGAGCTGTGATCAGAATGAAGTTGAGAGCCAGAGACACCCAGGTGAGAGGACCGTTGGGCCAACAGTTCAAATCCCTCTGAGAGTCTCTGGATGGCAGCTCACCAGCTGAAGAGTTCATTTATTTCAAACATAAATATGAGAAATTTACCATTTAGACTTTTAGAGAAATGTGTCATTGAAAAATAACAATCATATTCATGTTTATTTGTGGAGCACTTTTCAGAAGCTTTACAATCATTAATGCTGTTCATTACTTTTAGGGAAAACAAGCTCACAACGTGCCGTAATGTGACGCTATTTTCACCATTTTTGTTTAAACAGTTTTGGACATATGAGGTTTCCTCCTGACAGTGTTGATTCACAGGAATGAGCAGCAGCAACCACTGAAAGGTTGATGCAAAAAACTGTCACTTTAAAGGACAACTTTGTTTTTTTTACAACAAGGGTTATTTTATTAGTTTGTAATGATAATAATTAAAAGATGAGTGTTAAAAAAAAGATCATGCATTGCTTTCTATGGTTATAGTGATTTTAGTGATTTTTAACTAGGGGGCGGGGGCATTCTGTCTATTGCATTCTTGTCTGTTCCGTGAAACTTTGTACGCACATCCCCACTAGGCCAAGGAAGAAATGCCACCCTACATTTTTCAATTGAGCCTCATGGTGGCGCTGTAACAGGCAGATTCATGTTTTGGCGTATAACTTGAACTGTATAGTGGACGGATGATTTAGCCTTTTTTTCCCACAGTCTCATGCCAATCATTTAGTGTTTGAATTGTCAAAACACAGTGTCATCTTTACAACTGCAATTTTATCAAGTGCCCCCTGGCCCCTTGCCATTTTCCTAATGTCTAGTCTAGTGCATAGAAGTACAAGCACTTGTTAAAATACAATGTAACTTTCAAAAGTCAGGAAGCGTGTCATGCTTACCAGAGACGAGATGGAAGATTTCAAAGGTGGTGACATTTAGTAGAGCAGTGCAGTAGTAAAATCTCATTTCTTCCACAGTCACGTTGTGAATGAACAGACGGTTCCCTGGCTTCAGAGAGAACCTGTCTTTGAAAGTCTCATTGTAATACGTAGCGTCATCCGCTACTTTACTGTATGTTCTCAGGATCTGAACAGGATCTCCTCCCAGTAGCTTCATGTTCCAGATGACTTCATTTTCATTCACAGAACAGTTGAGGATGGTGTCTTGTCCCAGTTCCACAGGTACATTGATCCATTTCAGAGTGTGGACAGAGGTCATAAAAACACCACAGAAAAACAACAGCATCTGTACGTGTTTCTCCATGTTGTTGTTCAGCACACAAACCTGTCTGTCTCTCAGTTGACCTACTGTCTGTCTGTCCTACACTGTCTCCCTCTCAGCTAACCTACCGTCTAAATACATACGAGGCATGACGGTTGGTTAAATATCTTCCTCTCCTCCAGTGAGTGTGTTTGAAGGCAGGTCTCAATAACCACAAAAGAAACAGACCAGTATCGAAAGATCATTCTTGCTGTATAACATCCTGTTTGAGACGTTTGTGGTATCCGTCACAAATAGGCAAACAGGAAGTTAAACATTCACAGTGAAACCTAAATAAGAAAAGACTTGTCGTTATAATCGTTACAATATCCGTCTTTATGAATGAAGTACGTATAGATTACATTGGAATGCAGTAAATGCATGGTGTCCCCAGTTTCATCTTTTTATTAGTGTGGTTGCCCTAACAGGGCAACCAGACTATAGTAATCCTCACACTTTATTATTAATATAGATAAACAATAGTTTAGATCGTCTCTCCTCCCACAGTTTTTATTCCCCAATTTAGTGCCATATCTCAAAATGACCGTCTTGACCTGGAATCGTGCGCTTGTATTTTGCTAAGAGATTGGTTAAATAGTTTAATTGATATTGATTTATTAGTGCATTAAATTTCCCCATCCGCTTTAATGAAAAAGTGAAAAAACTCAAATTCAAGTATTTTTTTCTCTAAAACCGTAAGAGCTAGAGTTACCAGATTTGAAGAGGAGGTTCATAATTTAGTCCGAAATTATTGAAAAAATAATCACACCAATCGGCCACATGGTGGCGCTATAACAGCCCCCTTTACGTTTTGGCCTATAACTCTTGAACCGTAGGTCGTAAAATCAATTTCAATTTCTTTTCCCCTGGATTCCTTGGGTCACGACGCATCTCCCCATATAGGCCACGCCCATTTGCGTCAGGATAGATTTTCCGCCATTTTGAATTTTCTTCAAAACACACTTTTTGCACCTTTTCCTATTTTTTTTCTCCAAATCTCACAAAAATCGGTACACGTGATCTATGGACTCATGCGATAAACCTATCCAAACGGCATTTTGATAGTCCTTACCGTTCGCCCGTAATTGGCTTCCAAAGTTAGTGGGAGGAGCCCGTTTTACCAAAAATGACAAAAATCACGAACGAAACGTCCAATCGATCCCAAATTTAAATCACATGTCGAGGGTGGTTTACTCAACAAATCCCCAAAAGCATTTCCACTTTGACCCATAGGGGGCGCCACAACTGTGCAAAACGTAACCGTTTGACGCAAAAACATGATTTTTGGGGGGATCACTCCTCTCAAATTAAAAAGCAGGTGATCTCAGGAGTGACATGACGATGTCATTGGCCCGCTACATTTATGGGAGGGGCTTATTTATTTTAGTGGGAGGGGCCTATTTCTTCAAATCAAAACGCCATGTATCACAAACACAGGATCCAATCAGCACCAAATTCGAATGGCAAGTCACGCGGCCTCCGATGGTATTCCTCCAAGCATATTCCTCAAGTCCGGGCGGCGGCAACCTGCGACCGGCGTCGACGCAACCACACTTTGCAATTTCCCAGAATTGCGACGCGTCTAGTTATCACTTGCGTTACACAGTTGCACTTACGTAACTTTCCTCTTCTACTCTGGATTTGAACCTGGTTTCCTGCGCAAGTGATGACATGTTTTACCAGTGAGCTAATAGAGCCGGCCTGCTTGCTCAGGGGATAAATTTAATCTTGACCATCAGGTTAAAAGTTGTGTCAGATCCTGTGTCTAGGTGAGACATGACCTTTGACACGATCTAAAGTCTCAATAGAAGAGCAGGGAGACTAAATACAACCACCCCAATTATATAAGTTATATTGTATTAACATACTCTACCATACAGATTGGACAAAATTAAATTGTATTCATTAAATAAAGTTACATAGTGCTGCTTTAATATAACAATATCAAACAGCTAGAACTCAGTCACACATCTAGGTTTAATAATTGCAACAGGATTTTTTCCCCCTGGGTCTTTTACTCTATGACTTAATTAGCTTTTAATCTACTTTTTACCCCAAGAAGGGTCTTATGTTGTTGCCCAATGTTTTTTGTTTTTGTCTTGCCTTTGTTATTTTTATGCCATGGTTTTTAAACCCTGTAGCACTTTGTGATTTGCAAAAATGTAAAGGTTCAAGGTTGGTTCAAGGTTGTACTTTATTGTACATATGGTGTACAGGTACATAAGAGTAAAACTTATTTTGGTTCGGCTTCAGACAATGCAGCAGCGTAAGTAATAACAATAGAATAAAGAAGACAAAAAGTGCAAAAAGAGACTGAAAAGGGCATCATCAAATCAAAAAGTGCAAATCATAAAGTGCGTTATAAAAGTGCGTTATAAATCAAAAGTATTATTGTTTTGATGTGGCATCACCTCTAAAGTCCTCAATAAACTGCAATATGTACAAAGCTTATGCTGCCAGCCTGCTCACTACCTGCTTTAGGGCAGGTACACACTGCAGGACATTATGTCCGATTTTCCAGTAGAATCAGAGACATCATGATGAAAAGCAGAGAGATGTGGGTGTGTTCTCTTACAGACACACTGTCTCCTCTCACACCAGTAGAATCAGAGACATCATGATGAAGAGCAGAGAGCTGTGGGTGTGTTCTCTTACAGACACACTGCCTCCACCAGGAGGAGACGTCACTTCTGGTTCAGCAGTGGGTGTTTTCTCTGTGGGTTTGACTGAAAACATAACAAGGGTTTAGTTAAGGAGTAGTTCACCAAAAAAAACATATTTTCTATCAATTACAAACCCCATGAGGCTTTGAATTTGTGGAGATCGTTTTCTTTTTTGGCACAGAGTCATCACATTATTGACACCAAAACATCAATTCAAGGCTTCGTGGGGAGTGTAATTGATAGAAAATAAATCATTTTGGGGGTGAACTACTCCTTTAAAGATTCAAAGCTGACAAAACAGTGTTGTTATTTAACATACTGAAACACAAACTAGTGTTTTAATCTTGTAATAATAAACTATTATTATCAGACAGCTGACAATATAGTGTAGTTTGGAACATTCATGAATCAAATTTTAAAAAATTACATTATTTAAATAGGAGGCACATTTCCCTCTTATGTTCACACAGCGCTAGTACGCATTTTGCTGATCTGTGTTTGCCTGCGTTTAAAGTGTGCTTGAGCGCGAGCACACACTTGCACACTCGCGCACGCACGCACACGCACACACACACACACACACACACACACACACACACACACACCTTTGACAGTGAGCTCCAGTTGTCGTTTGTAATCAACCTTGGGGATGACACAGTGGTAGTCCCCAGCATCGTTCAGACTGACGTCCATCAGAACCACAGAGAAGTTCCCCTCAGTGAAGAGCTCAGGAAACATATTAATTCTGTTCCTGAAGCGTGGGTCCTGATTAGACAGATCAATTTTGTCGCCAAAGATGTCAATGAGGTTGTGGTTCGCTCTGTAGCGCCAGTAGACGTTGAGGTATGATGAAGTGGTGTAGAAACAGGGCAGCAGAATGTCTTCACCTATAAACACACTGATCCCCTCCTTACAATACACTACACACACACACACACACACACACACACACACACACACACACACACACACACACACACACACACACACACACACACACACACACACACACACACACACACACACACACACACACACAGTGGGTGAATAATGGCCCTTAAAAAATAAGCGTGATTTGATGAACATATATTAGGAAAGCCATATTTAAACAATGATAAAACAGCGTCCTGCAACACTATTATTTACTCACAAAAAAAGGGCAATGATCTGATAGCAAACACAAACCCACACCCACGTAGCTAGAATGGTTGTTGATATTCCAAAGCTACATTATTTGAATATTTGATATTCAGCCATTCTAAGACTAGCACAAACTATACACAAGCATTATACTACAACAGATATGCATTGCTGTTATGAAAGTCCGCCAAGGCTCCGCTGTTTACCCTTTTGTATACGTCGTATCCCAAAACTAATGCTAGATTCCAAGCCGCACGGATGTTTAAAGTTTGGTTCGGCGCATACAATTTTAGGAACGGAGCGAAACTACCCGTTTAAATCGCTTATTTAGTCAGCCTGTGGCCATGTTTCCCATTCAAACCGGAAAACCCCCCTACGTCCGCTGCCAGTACTGCTCCCGGTTTGGCTACAATGGGAAACATGGCCACAGGCTGACTAAATAAGCGATTTAAACGGGTAGTTTCGCTCCGTTCCTAAAATGTTATGCGCCGAACCAAACTTTAAACATCCGTGCGGCTTGGAATCTACCATTAGTTTTGGGATACGACGTATACAAAAGGGTAAACAGCGGAGCCTTGGCGGACGTATACCCGATTCTGGAAGGTAACGACATAGAACCTCATCTCGGAGCTGTATAGCGGAGTGAGAGGTTCTTTATGGAGCTAATTTACCTAATATCTTATTATGGAATAAAGTAAAACCCTCAACCACTTAGTATTCACACTCAAGACAACTTAGCTTGGTATTCACATGTACTGTATATCCAGTCTCAGTGAACATCCATTCTCTTCTGACACATGCAAATCACCAACACTTTGCATTAACCCTTTAAGACCTGAGGCGATTCTTTAAAAAAATCTAAATCCTAACAGTTTTTGGAAAAAAATCTAAACATTTGTTTTTCACGATTTTTCAAAAATAGCAGATCTACAAGCTCGTAGCGCGGCACTCGGTGCCGCGCTATGAGCTTGTATATCTGCTATTTTTGAATAGCCAAAGAAATCTAAAGTGACACAGATGCGTTCCAGGTATTAATGGGTTAATAAAAGTGTATGTGATTAGACGGCGAGACTACTTTCATTCAGCGCCACTCCTATATGCACCTGTTCAGCAAAACAACTTTTTTTATGGATTCTTAAATAAAAATAAAAATAGCTAAAACATGAACATTCTCTCTCACGCTGCTCCGTGCCTGTTTGCAACAAGACCTACAGTAGGCCTAAACTTAGTAGTTTTCTCTAACAACTGGTCTGCACATTTACAACCTGTAAGAGCACTATTAACCACTTTACAAAGATATCATTACAATATGATCATTCATTAGCCACACAAATTAATTAACTGAAATTAACTTCTTTTTTTTTACTTTATTTGTTCATTTATTTTAGAATTGTGAACACGCAAATCTTATACCATCCACCAAGGGGTGCTGCTGCACCATCAGCACCTATACTTCCCAGGCCTTGGTGTTAATATGAACCCAAATATGTACTGCAGACTGTTATGATGTTAATATTAATTGATAAGTGTGTGTGATCTTACCTGAGTTCAACAGCAGGAAGATCAGAATCCAGACACTGACAGATGTGAAATAAACAGACATGTTAGTCATTTTAACACTAATGTATAAGTGGAACCCACTAAACTGTGTTATACATGTCAGTCATAGAGCACCGAAGTCCTGACGTGACTCGTTCATCCCCAGGTTTGCGGAAGTAATTTCTCTATGGAGAATAACATTGGGTCATCTTAGAATCGTCTCATATAAGAATTGTGGTCCAAAAATAAACACCGCGTGTCGGCGTTATTGTCAGGGAGGAGGTTCTGTATCGTTTATGATAGTCAGTCACTTATATTTGATACAGTCTGTTTCTGGCGAAAATGTAACTAATTCGGCGGAAGTAACATTAGCGTTTTCTCACCGTCAGTTGATGCTTCATATCCATAAGAGTCAACACGCCGGGGTCATTTGTTTATTTTTGGAACACAGTTCTTATTTGACGCAATATTAAATACGTCTATGGGATTCAGAACGGGGGTGGAAAACTGCGAACCAGGTAGACAAACAAAGGATGTGTAAATGACGTCAGACTTCGGCGGTCTATATTGACACTTAATGAACATACCTGTCAGTCATGTTGACGGACTGATGGCATCAGAAGTGCTGTCACACTGTTGGTCAGTCTTCACTGCTGCCTGTAATATAGACATTCAGACAAGGATTTCAACAGCAGGTCTTATCCACATGTTTCCCAATGAGCTTACTGGGGGAAAGGGAGGGAAAGAGGGGGGGGGGTAAATTATGGGCATCACTTACTGTTGTCAATCATTCAATTCGTTTGAGTGATCAAAATCAGTCAACAATAATGTAGGAACACAAGAAAGAAGACATAAATCAGAAAGGGTCATATTCTGTTTACTTAGCTACAAGATCTCACTCCACACCTGATTCTAATTACTTAACAAGCACCATTTAGGCCCCGTGCAGAGATTCTGGCGTCACAGCTAGTGTTGCCATGTCTGCTTGTTATAAGCGACATTGAGCTTGTTTTTCTGTAAAGTCTCTTGTAAAGTTGCGGGTTGCAGTTTTTTGTAGTTGCTTACTTGGGTTTGCTTCCTAATGTTGTTTAAACATAACTATATATATATATATATATAACTATATATAACTATATATAACTATATATATATATACATATAACTATATATATATATATATATATATATATATATACATGGTACTTTTAGTCCACTACAATTATTTTAAAACTTTCGTTACCAGTTACTTTGTAGATTTTGATTGTCATTACAAAACACAGTAATCATTTCGGCCATTTGAAAATAGCCGATCTACAAGCTCACAATGCGTCGCGATGCATTGCATATTTTAAAATAGCCGATCTACAAGCTCACAACGCATCGCAGCTATTTTCAAAGAAAAATCTTGAGAAAATTGTGGAATATTTTCCAAATCCACACAGATCTTGTATGGGGGTCTATGACACAACATATCTTCAGAAGGGGGAGGTCTGTGGACAAATATTAATTTGGGGGTCCTTGCCATGAAAATGTTTGAGAACAACTGGCTCAAATAACATTAGGAAACAAGACCAAATAAGCAACTACACTTTCAAGCAACAGCAAAACAATCCCAAAGTCGCTTATAATAAGCGGACATGGCAACACTGGCTGCTTCTGACGAGAGAGAGAGAGAGAGAGAGAGAGAGGGAGGGAGGGAGAGGGAGAGGGAGAGAGAGAAAGAGAGAGAGAGGGAGGGAGGGAGAGTGAGAGAGAGAGAGAGAGAGAGAGAGAGAGAGAGAGAGAGGGAGATATATCACGGGAGACGTCGATTAAAATGAATTGGAATAAAAACAAATACATGTATGTATTGGGTCTGACTCTGGACAGCATCCTAGTGAACTATCCTACAGTGTGTAATCCCTGGTCGGGGATCAATCTATAGTGTGAAAACCACAACGATATATGACAGCCGATTTCAAGAAATAAACTCCTGCAGTGTGTAATGCTTAACGATCAGATGACCCCCGACCACTTTAAAAGTCCTACAGTGTGTACCTGCCCTAATCCCTTTCTGATTTCCGTCAGGTTGTGTTCATTAATTGACTGACACCGATCACTCAAATGAACTGAATGACTGGAAGTGATGCCCATAATTCACGCAAGGGCTCATGAGACACTGGAACTGACCTATATCAGAGCAATGACACAGAGTTGTGGCCAATTTAAGTCCGGAGAGACTCGCCAGGCTTCCTACACTTGCCTCTCATTTCCTCTTTAAAGAGCGCTGGCTGAGACCAGATCAGATCAGATTCACTTTATTGTGACTTAGATGCACTGGTGGTACATAAATGTAAAAAACGTACGCTCGGAAGCTCCAATATAATAAAAACATGATAAAACGACCCAAAACACTCAATAAACAACAGGGCACGGATATCAATCAATGAAAGTGCATATAGCAAAGTAGAGAGGGTTATCGCACAGTCACTCTTTACTGTTCTTTAACTGATGGCCTGTGGGGGGAAAACACTGTTCCTCAGCCTGCTAGTGTACACTAACTAAGGGGATCTTGTATGCAGTACCGCGGGAAGTAGGGGTGCTGGGGGTGCAGCCACCCCCCCTCCCCCCAGGTTTTTTTTGGATAATAAATCGGTAAAATCAGGCAAAAATAATTATTAAATAACATAACTCTAACCTAACCCTAATACTAACCCTAAAACCGAAATAAAGAAACCAAAAACTGGGGAAAAAACGAACCCAATCCGCCCAGAACCGCGGAAAATTGGTGCGCATACCGCACCCCTAACCTAAAAGGTCTTCCCTCGGCTATGCTTGTATCTGTATGCCTTCACCCTTTTGGACTTAATTCAGTCTTTTGTGGGTGTGGGTGGGGTCTTTAATGATCCTCATGGATTTGTTGAGGCAGCGCTGGGTGTAGAGGTCCTCCAGAGGCAGCTCACATGTTCTCTAATGTTCTCTGCAGTGTGAACGACCCTCCTCAGCACCTGCTGCTGTACCAGGATGTGAAGCCTGTGACGTCAGTGTCACGTACCACGCTCCTATAACCGCCTCTGCTCAGGGTCCAGCAACAGGAGACATGACAGAGCATCACCTTCCAGGCACAAAGCCAACTGCAACGCCTTGTCCCTCACTGACCACCTCCTGGCATCTGATAACAGTTTGAATTGAGGATGGAATGCCTCCCAGTCTGACCCACCCGTGTACCTCGGTGTCTTCACAGAGGCAGCAGACGTCATGGCACAGCCGTCGCCATGGTTACTCCCGGACGTCCGTCCCGTCGGTCATCCATCCGCCCCGGGACCACCTCTAGCTGCGGCACGGCCATCTCCTCCAGCGGTCCGTACTCTGCCGCTGGAGGCTTCTGCCGAAGCTAAACTGGTTAACACTCGCATGACTGAGGTTTCATACTCCTCCACCAAGCCTGAAAAATGATCATTTTGATCCCCAAATCAGGCTATCCTATTGGCCACTGTCTCCCCTCTGGGCTCCAGACTAGTTCACACTTTCTCCCCCAAACAGTGGGGGGTTCCATTGTCTTCTAAATAGCCATTAACATCTCAATTGCACTCTGCTGCAGGCAGAAACATTATAAAATAGTAATGTAGTATATATATATATAAAATAGTATTATAAAATGTAATGGTAACTGCAGATTCTGTATGTAAAATCTTTATTTAAAAAAAGCGTATAAAACAGCGCAATCTGTAGCGTCACATTAAACTCTTCAGTGAAACAGACAGTGAAATGGGTTGCCAAATTTTGAGAGAGAAATAAGCAGGCAGGTCTATGAAAATGTTACTGCATACGTTGTGCCCTGAGAAAAGTGAGACATGAAGCAGTAGGCTAGTGTGTATTTCTGTCTGACTCCTATATGTGAGCAGGCCTGGTGTTTCGGGCATCAACTCGCGAGTTGAAAAACAGTAGAAACTAGCTAAATAACTTTTTTTTTTTGTGGCTGATTTTCGTTTTTTTCCATATTAACACAGTTCGAATGTTGAGGAAGCTTTCGATCCCAACAGATATCCGTTTTAGAATCATTAAGTGGTTTAAATTACATTACAAACACAGCAGTGTTTCTGTGTGTTTCTGTCGGTCTTGTGGGGGCGGAGAGTGGTTTTAACTTGCAGGGACAACAGTAGCATGAGTGGTTTTGGTTGGTCGTTGGCCCATTGTTCTCCGGTTACAAGCCTAATCCCCACCCATCAGTTTCGCTCCTCTCTGTGGTGGTGTAAAGTTACTAAGTACATTTACTACCATTTCGCTACTCACCGAAACAAAGGCTGTTTTGTGTTGTTGAAAGTCTATTCTCGGAGGTGGGAAGCCTCTCAGCACCCCACCTACTCTGTAAAATACACTTTTTGGGCAGAAAATAAAATATGTCCGCGAGACGGAAATTATTTGTATTTACTCCACAGTGCCCTCTACAGATTTGGTTAATGGTAAGTTCAAATTGTCCAGATCTGTAGAGGGCGCAGTGGAGTAAATAAAAATAATCTCACTAACGCTCTGGACCAGGACTAGGAAGCGGCCAGTATTGCGTTAGTCTTTTTCGGGACAGAATCTAGTTGTATAAACAATATAACATTGTAGCGAATACAGCAGCTACAGTAGGTGAGGCCAGCTAAAGAACAGGCCGCTCGACGTTCGTATGGAAGTATTTCACTGAAGATGTGGCCAAAACAACAGTGGAGTAACGAGGCTAGGAGCTAGCATTGTTAGCTCGCCGCCAAGCGTCATGGCAGAACGTACACCTGGTGTTTGCATTTCTCCATTTACAACTCGTACATCTACATAAACGTTCATATTTCTTATGTTATATAATATAAAGTGCTTATCTCATGGCCAGGGATGTTAAAATTCTGTTCGGGTAACCCATAAGTACCCATAATCTCCGTATAGTCAAAAAAAAAACATTTTAATCCGATCGGTGGCCATTTTCTCCGTATTTTCTCCATGCTTTCAACTACGTGACCCTATCGGTTGGGAGGTGTAATTGCACTCTGATACACTATAACTCTATGAGCAAATGATCGCCAATCGGATTAAAATGCTTTTTATTGAACAATACAGAAGTTACGGGTACTTATACCCACCCGAAGTAAATTGTAACATCCGTGGCCACGGAATAAGAACTTTATATTTGAAATCCGAACTTTTATGTAGATATACGGGCTGTAAATGGAGAAAGTGCAAAAAACAGGTTGAAGTTTCGTCATGACTGTCATAATATGACCGTCAAGTAATTGCTGCTATAAATCTAGTAGCAGCAAGCGAACTATAGTAACTTGTGTGCAAACTGTGCACAAAACACGTGGGCAGCTATATTATTATTACCATTATAATGTAATTATATATATATAATTATAATAATAATAATAATAATAATAATAGAAAGACGTGAAAAACAAGCCCAAAGTCGCTTATAATAAGCAGACATGGCAACATAGCCTCCCATAGACTCGCTGCACAGCTCGTCTACGGGCCGCTCTGCGGGGGGTCTAGAGGTGTCAACTGCTCTTGCCTGGGGGAGAGCGGTCAATTTAGCCGAAATATAACGGCTGGGATGGTATATATGGTATATATTTCATATTTATAATACGTTTCAGAAGAAAAAAAAAACGGAGATGATTTGAAACAAATATTTAGGAAAAGTCATGAAAGGGGAACTTTCTCAGAGCTTCATGAGAGAAGATAATCCACTTTAAATTCTCAAAATCGGTCATATTGATAGCTTAGTCATGCAAGTGTTAAAGGAGAATACCGGACAAATTAAGTGTTGTCTTTGATGTCTCGTTACTCACCGACCGACGTGAAAAGTGGCGTTCTTTTTTTCCATAGATTCCCGTGTCGTCATTTTTTAAACCCCCTCCGTTGTCAGAATGGGAGCGCGTGGGTTAGGGAGATTCGTCTATTATAACCGAGGCAAAGTTGTTTTTCTCTCGACTGCTAGTCATTGTGGAGTCTCATGATAGTCAAACATGCGTTGAAATTTCCTGCGAGGCCACCGTTAATGGCGAACGATTTAACACTGGATGCTTGTTTCTTTCCAGAACCTGGCAACTCGTGTTGCCAGGTTCTGGAAACAAGCAACCAGTGTTAACTCGTTCGGCACTTTTCACGTCGGTCGGTGAGTAACGAGACATCAAAGACAACACTTAATTTGTCCGGTATTCTCCTTTAACGTCTCCTTACCGAAATAGTTCACTTCTGACACCAGTGTAACGTTCCCAAGAACCGGAGGCGGAGACGTAAGTCCACTCGCTCGCTCGCTCAGTCACTCGCTCGCTCACTCACAGTCACTTCCCTCCTATAAGACCCACATACACAGACCCCTCTACCAATCCCCAAGCTGCATCCAAGAATACATAGAAAAGGTTACCTTTAACACAATTTGGATCGTCTGTTCTGCGCTTCAGAGCTCAGAGATATTAAGCACAGTCAGCATGCTGACTCAGATGCTTGCGTCATCAACATTATTCTGTCTCTCTCTCTCTCTCTCCTCTCTCTATCTCTCTCTCTCTCTCTCTCTCTCTCTCTCTCTCTCTCTCCGTATCTCTCTCTCTCTCTCTCTCTCCGTATCTCTCTCTCTCTCTCGCTCTCTCTCTCTGTGCAGGTGATTGAAAAAACGCTTACGTGCTAAATTTGACTTGGAAATGAATATGACTTTTCAGCACTTATGATAAGCAACATGCACAGACAGGACATTATGTGCTGCTTGTTTGGGAACCTTTGAAAGAGACTTTCAGGTGAGACGTGATCTCTATAGAGAGATCACCTCTCTATCTCTCTATATACAGTAGCTCAACATGCCATTCCAATGTAGATATGGTTGTAAGTTGCATTATTTATATATATATATATATATATATATATATATATATATATATATATATATATATATATATATAGGTAATCTATGTGAACAAATGGGGTGCACCCACTGCACCTGACCTAGTCACATGACCAGGAAGTATAGCGCACCCACTGCACCTGACCTAGTCACATGACCAGGAAGTATAAAAGTCTAGTTCCTCCCAGTAGAGCCATTTGACTCTGCTTCAGAGGATGGTGTTTCCTCTCATGAAGGGTGAAGGAGAACACATGGTAGGCCAAAGCTCAACTTTGTGTAGCACATCATACCCTTTTGTCTGTTGCAGCTAATGCTACTGCTAGCCTATTGTTTGTTTGAGCACATGCTACTGCTAGATTATTGTTTGTTTGAGCACATGCTCCTGCTGGTCTTTGTTTGTTAGCCTGCTGTTTGAGCACATGGATGTTACCATGCCTATATAGCACTTTAATTTGTATCAACATTGTTGTGTTGTATTCGATTTTATTCAAATGTATTTATTATTTTACTTCAGTTTACAAATGAAGTTACCAGTGAACTGCTGTGCTGTGTCTAGACACCGGGAAATACTGGTACAACGGTATTCATTCTATGCATTGCCTCTTTGTGTATTTTAAAGTGTTTTTAGTTCTGTAACATTGCACTGTCTTCTTCTTGTAGCTGTGGTGCTGGAATTGTCCCCTGCCCTTGTCCCTGCATTGTAGCCTACTGCATTGTGTGCATTCACTGCAAAGCAAAGTAGGTTTATGCCGTTTGTTCTTTTTAATGATTTGAATACAGTGTTTGCATTATGTTTAAATACTGGGGCTGGCAACTAATGTGTTTTGTTTGTTTCGTTAAAGGGATCAGTCCAGCCACTGTTTTCCACTGTTATTTTACTTTGATTTGTTTATTTGAGTTTATTTGAACATCTTTGCCTTACTGACTATTGCCTGAAATTTTAATAATCCATGTATTACATAGTTGTTTAATACAGTATGTTCTATTTTTACACAAACTCTCTGGTAATTTGTTCCTGTTTAAGGGAAGTTGGTCATATTACGAGAGAGCGCGAGAGAGAGAGAGAGAGAGCGGACCGGTTAATTGACCTGAGAGCTGCTCGCAGGCGGACAGACAGGGGGGGTAAACATAATCTCCGCCCCCTGGCCGCTCTGGCCTGGCAGAGATAAATATATGTATAAACACCTACTGTAAATGCAACTTAAAGGAGCACTTCACCTATTTTCAACCTCAACTTTTTACTTTTTGGTCCTCACTAATGCTCATGATAAGATGGCACAATTTACGCAACAAACAAAAAAAGGTTGAAATGACCAAACTTGCCTACTGACTGTATCACTGGTAGTCAGGTTTCTGAACTGTCCACAGCTCTCCTCTGAGACACACAGCAACAAGTAGAGTCACAGAAATAGTTCCATCTTAATGAGCATCAGTGAGGACCAATAAAGTCTCTTTAGTCTAGACTCTAATAAAGTAGTAGTAGACTCTTTCGCTCACACCCAAGTTAAAAATATCAATCATGGTACAGTACATGACACAATAACATTGCCGCCTCCTCCCTCTGTGTCACAGACAAACAGGCTGTGGTGGACCCCATGCACATGTAGACACACGTAGACACAGACAATATGTCATTATGAGCTTACATGAAACGACAGGCTACACCTTTCAACATGGCATGTATACAACTCAGTGGTGTAAAGTAACTAAGTACATTTACTCAAGTACTGTACTTAAGTACTGTTTTGAGGTATTTTTACTTTACTGGAGTATTTCCAATTTTCAGTACTTTTTTCCATCTCGGAGGCAAATACTCCACTACAATTATTTAAAAACTTTAGTTACTTTGTAGATTTGGATTATTATTACAAAGCACAGTAACCACTTCACTCCTACGGCCATTTAAAAATAGCCGATCTACAAGCTCACAATGTGTCCCGATGCAACGCATTGTGAGCTTGTAGATCTGCTATTTTCAAAAGACTTTTATATATTTTATACATTTGAAAACTTGTGAAATGGGACATTCTGCATAATGATTACTTTCTACATTTGGTACTTTAAGTACATTTTCATATCAATACTTTTGTACTTTTACTCAAGTACATTTTGAATTCCGGACTTTTACTTTTAACAGAGTATTTCTACATTGCAGTATTGATACTTTTATAATAGTAAAATGTGACTAATTTTTCCACCACTGCCCCCTTCCCTTATATTATAGTTCATCTTGAAAGCATCTAGCCAGATGGACTAATTAAGTCCTCAACAACTGGTAAGACCAGTGTGCACGTCCACAAGACGACGTTTGGTTTTATTGTACACAGCTCAGTGTCAGCACCAGTACAACAAAACATTGGGCGCTCAGACAGTACTCAACATTTAACACGTCATGGTGAATGCCCTGCTGTGTGGTAAACACCTGTGGTGACCATCTCCTAACCCTACTCACATTATTGGATAAAGTGAATACGTAGGTCTAGAGTGGACGCTGAAACAGTGGTGTGTGTGTGTGTGTGTGCGCGTGCGTACGTGCGTGCGTGCGTGTCTATCTAAGACTGACAAGAGTCATGAGTTTAACATCAACTCAGAACCGATTAGTGTGCATGACCTACATAAGACGTACAACTACCTAGGTCATAGATTTAATATAGCAGGAGAATGAAAAGAACAGGTTGAGTACATCACGACTGAGTTTACAGCCAGGCTGAACCTGATTGATGCTTCACCACTGCCACTGTATTCGAGAGCTGGCGAAAACTTCTGGGAACTCAGATTACTGCAAATGAAGCTGGTTGCTATTAGGCAGGTTGCCCTGTCCAGAATTCAACACCTCTTCTCCAACGTTCACCTAGCATGCAAAACACTTAGTGAACTAAATGACAAAATAGTTCATTTTGTGAGGAAGTGGTTCAGACTTAACACCCACACCACCAGAGACATTATTTTCCAGTCCAAACAGGGGGGTGGGTTTGGCGTCCCAAACGTGGAGTGGATATATAATGCCACAAGGCTGGCTCACTTGCTAAGCATGCTAAACAGTGATGACAAGACTGTCAGGGAACTTGTTAGATCTTAACTGTTTTTAAATATGAAACGATGTAAAGTGTCCCTGGCAAGAGAGGGCGAGCCAGGTTTCCTGAGGTTCAGAAGAAAGCCCAACCTTAAAATGGACTCGCACGCTTCTGGGTTTGGGGTGTCGTCAGATTGGCCTGACCTCAATGACCTCTGTGTGAGAACTGGAGTATCCCTACACTGGGTTCGACCTGACTCAGACACTGTAGCAGTTTCTGAGGACATTATTACCAACTGTTTGATCTCAGTAAGGGCTACAATACTTGAGTAAATGTACTTAGTTACTTTACACCACTGCTTGCTATTGCTTATGGGCCCTTCTATGGCTCTCTTCCCAGGTTTTCCCCAGAAATGGATTTCAGACCCTTGCCCTGAATATTTGCTGAACTCAGAGTAGATGTTTCACCATAAATACTTTTACTCAATATCCTGCTCTAGAGGCCTGTTCTATCCCTTATCTTCTTTCTCTAGTTTTACATAGGATCTCACCCCTGCATAGGAGGTTTCTCTTCTACATACGTAGGAGTTCTCACCACTACAATAGAACCCAGGCTTTTCATATGTACGTCTGGTGACTTGAGGCTTGTGAGGCCTTATAATAAAAAAAACAGCCCAGATTTGATGTACTCGCTATTTATATGTACTGCTATTTCTTTCCTGCCCAGTGAGATTAAAACAGCCCTACTGGGCTGAAAACCTCCCAATCTGGCAGCACTGCTAATTTCCAAAGTTTGGCCTGTATTGCACAAAATACCACAAATTGTGAATGCGGTGCTCCCGATTGCTGTGAAACTTTGCACACACTTTCCACTACTAGGTCAAGGAAGAACCTCCATCCCAATTTATTTTTAATCTCCTCATGGTGGCGCTACAACAGCCCACTTCACGTTTTGGCCTATAACTCTTGAACCGTAGGGTCGTACAATCAACCTATTTTTTTCCCCTGGATTCTGTGGATCATGGTGTAACATATACTAGGTCCTGTAGGTCCTGTTTGTGCCAGATAATATTTTCTTCAAAACACACTTATATAGTCTTACTGCAATTCATTCAATTATTACAATAAGCATACATGACATGCATTCACGTGATCATACACTATGTATATCTTTCTTCCCCTTTATCACATGATGGCCTGGCCTGCACAGTGTCTCTGTCTGGTTGTCTGCTCTGGTTAATTTGATCTCTATGAGCCTGTTGTGTGTAACCGCTCTCATCTGTTTCTCATTAATGCAGCAGACACTAAACAATCTGGGCTCAGTGCTTTTACTAGCAACCATCTGAGTAAAAGACAAGTTGTCAGAGGCAGGTCAGAGTAGCGTTTTTCTTTGAAATGTCTCTTCAAAGCCCAGCAAACAATCCAATTACATAATTTGTTTGTATTACCTGAACAGCCAACATTATTAACAACAATAACAACAACAACGTGACTATCCAGTAGAGTTCTCAACGGGCCTGAAAATTAAGGCTCGGCCCTAACTGGGCCCGACTGGGCCGGCCCGAGGCTCGGCCCGAACCCGACTATTTCCATCATGTTAGGCCCGAAACCCGAAAAAACCCGAGGGGAAAAAAAAAAGAAAAAAAAGTTTTTGGATTATTTTTTTTTTTTAAAATATTTTTACTATTATTATTCTGTTCTGAATGTGTATTTATCTATTATGAAGATGGCGCTGACGGCGCTGACTGACATTAACTTACACTGACTGTGTTGATTTAAATGAAGTTAAATCCTTGTCTTTGGCTCACGGACACACCTCTGTGCAATGCGATGCATCGTCTCCGTCTCCTCTCCCCCCTGACTGTCTGAGACCGACTCGAGACTGTTGTTAACCTATTAGCTTAAGTTTACACGCGTTGGGTGAAAAATATTATAATACTGAACTAAACTCTCAAAAGTACCCGTATATTCTGTATTGTTCAATAAAAAGTATTTTAATCCGATCAGTGGCCATTTTCTCATAATGTATCAGAGTGCAATACACCTACAAACCGATAGGGTGGCTTTGTTGAAAGCGCATGGAGAAAATGGCCACCGCACCGATCAGATTAAAATGCTTTTTATTGAACAATACGGATGATACGGGTACTTCTGAGAGCCCGCCCCGTACATAAATGTAACATCCGTGGCCATGGGATAAGCACTTTATATTTGAAATATGAATGTTCATGTAGATGTACGGGCCATAAATGGAGAAAGTGCAAACACCAGGTTGAAGTTCATCCATGACGGTCGTGACAGGGAGAAGGGTCCATTGATTTCTGAACGAACCTGACCACTGAATGTACACTATTGTTGAAGGAGCTCCGTTCCGGTAGCAAATATAACACATCCGGTTTCTGAGCTAGCAAATATAAGGTTTCCGGTTGCCTTCAAAGTAAGAGCATCGCATTTAATTTTTTATGAAAGACATACATGCATTTCGAAAAAGACATTTATACAGTGGTGGAAAGTAACTAAGTACATGTAATCAATTACTGTACTATGCATTTTGAAAAATACACGTATACAGTGGTGGAAAGTAACTAAGTACTACTCCACTACATTTCAGAGGCAGATATTATACTAGTTACTTGTTACTTTGTATATTTTTGATTATAATTACAAGACCACTTCAGCCCTATTTAAACTTTGGAAATTTGAAAATAGCCGATCTACAAGCAAAATATTTTTATATTTATACAAGACCACTTCAGCCCTATTTAAACTTTGGCAATTTGAAAATAGCCGATCTACAAGCAAATATTTGTATATTTAATTACATTTTGATACCAGTACTTTTACTTAATTACATTTAGAATTCAGGACTTTTACTTTTGCAGAGTATTTCTACATTGCAGTATTGATACTTTTACTTAAGTAAAACATTTTAGTACTTTTTCCACAACTGCATTGATGGATGTAAATATAAGAATTGGCCTATACGCCCTAACAGGTCGTTATTGAAATTGGCCTTTGATCCACATTCAATGGGCACTTGTGTGTGTGTGTGTGTGTGTGTTTCTCATGGCATGGTGTTTTTTTGCCTCAATTTCTTTAGAGCACAAAGCCCAAATACCATTGAATATAATGTGTGTGTGTGTGTGTGTGTGTGTGTGTGTGTGTGTGTGTGTGTGTGTGTGTGTGTGTGTGTGTGTGTGTGTGTGTGTGTGTGTGTGTGTGTGTGTGTGTGTGTGTGTGTGTGTGTGTGTGTGTGTGTGTGTGTGTGTGTGTGTGTGTGTGTGTGTGTGTGTGTGTGTGTGTGTGTGTGTGTGTGTGTGTGTGTCAATGCAACAACTACAGTAGTTAAAAAACAGTTTTGTCTGAATCCAGCCACTGTAGTCCACACACTAAACCTATATTTTCTACAGAGGTTGTGAATATTTGATTGTTAGGTTAGTGCATCAATGATCTTGTTGTACAGTATGTTAAAATGTTTTGTTGAAATGTATATACAAAAAATCTGTTATTTCTAATTATGCTGCCGGTATCGTGTCTGTGATTATAATGAGCAGGGGATTTTAGCAGGTCACAGCTGATTAGAAGGTTGTAAAGTAAGGGTTTTTTTTTAGGCAAACTTTGCAGCATCGGGTAAAGAGTAAATAATATATGTGTGTGTGTGTGTGTGTGTGTGTGTGTGTGTGTGTGTGTGTGTGTGTGTGTGTGTGTGTGTGTGTGTGTGTGTGTGTGTGTGTGTGTGTGTGTGTGTGTGTGTGTGTGTGTGTGTGTGTGTGTGTGTGTGTGTGTGTGTGTGTGTGTGTGTGTGTGTGTGTGTGTGTATAAGAATTCGACTACGCCCTAACAGGTCGTTATTGAAACAACACACCCAGACTGCTGTAGAGGAGCTCCTCACGGAATTGAGGTGCAAAGAGAAGGAGATATTTGGTGCCAACACAACACCCATGCAGATTAATAGTGATAGGTCCATAGTGCTTTTGAAAGCCAGTATGCATATCTTCAATGGAGATAGCATGAAAATGTACTTGTTACGCTGCTGGAGAATAGTGAATGGAAAGGCAGATAGCAAAGATTTGAATTTTTGTACCATAAGAGCATGTAAGAGTCATCTGATGAAACAGGCAAGTCACATTTGCAAACAACAGTACAATACTAGAGATTATAGGTTTAAGTTGGCTATGTTAATCTTCAGCGCTTTAGTTAATGCCAAAACACTGAAACAAGCAGGTAATATAGTATCTGCTGCTTGTATTGTACTTGGTAGCAAAAGGAACTCCAGCGAGGTGGCAGCTAGTCTTGGCCGCATTGAGGATGAAACACAGAAGCTGCCAGGAATTGCAGGAATTATTGATAAAGAGCATGATCGACAAGACAATTCATATGACACTGCGGTTGATGATATATTTGACTTGACTGCTGATGTTTGTGAAGGTACATCTCCCTTCAAAGACTATTTTGAACAACTAAGGGCTACAGCCAATAATACAATTAAAACCAGCAATGACACAGGTGAAAATCAATACCATGGAGAAACTATTTTAAACAAACTGTTCTCAAACTTCCTCCCAACTATTCCAATATGGTCAGATCTACTCTCAGGTGATTTGCAGCGATTCTCTGGAGCCTATGCTGCACAAATAAACCATGGTAAGAAAAGCACAGCTATTAGTGAGGCCATGTTCAAAAACACAAAAGTGTTGCTTTTACGAAATGAGAAACACAGAATTGACGAATGTATACAGCGCATACGCTCACTATACAAGCAGTCAGCCATAGATTTCATTGCCAAAGTAGGCTACAGGATATCACAGGCATCACAGCGTCCACACCCACCACCTGTAGAAGAGTGGAACAAAAAGAGAACTCTGCCGCCACAGCTGAGACGCTCTTATCAAAATAAGCCACAAGCAAATTCAAAGATTTTCTTACAAAATGACAGCTCAGCAAGTGTGCCAGACAAAACAAAGGCACAAAACAGAGGCACAAATGAGGAAATATGCAATAGTATATGCAGGTTTGCAAATAATGAGAGTAATTGTTGGCTAAATGCAACCCTACAATCGATACTGCATCTGCAAGTAGTACAAGATAAATTGAAACAGTTGACACCTACTTATATGGTTGCGATGTCATCAATGCCAGGGAATTTAGCAGCTCTCATCCAAGCGTTTTTTCAAAATCCAGGGCACACATTTGATGCTAAAACAATCCATGGTGTCACTCAAGAATTAGTCAAGAGCATCCCAGCGTTGTCCTTGTCAATGCACAATGACCCACTAGATTTGATACACAAATTATTAATCTGGTTGCATGATTGTAGTGTCCAAACAACTGCTATGGCAAAACATACAGACATCTGTAAAAAATGTGCATCGAAAGTTGAAAGCATTTCATGCGCGCCTACTGTTTTTGCATTACCGCTGACACAGAAATGTGAGTCCCTCAATTCTCTTTTCGAACACACAATCATGGAAGGTGAAGGTCAACAGAGATGTACAGCATGTGGTTCAGAAATGAAGAGACAAATATGTTGGATTGATGCTCCTGATGTCATTACTCTTTCTGTGTCCTGTGTTGATAATGGTGGGACGGTGCTCCACACGCCTGTAGTCCCATCTGATATAATCGAAATTCCCATTCGTGACAGCAGTAAAATTAAGTATAAGTTGGGCTCAATCATTTGTCATGTAGGCTCAGTGGCCAAAGCCGGACACTTCTGGGCACATTTGCTTTATGACAATGTTGTAATTAGAGCAGATGATACAAATATAAACATCCTTCAACCAGCAAATGCATTGCAATTGGCAAAACCACATGGGTACATTTATTTCTATGTGAAATGTAATGATGCATCACTTAATGCTGTTATCACAATAGAGGACAATTTGGAAGATATTGGCCATGGTGTGGATGTGTTTTTTTGCAATGAAAGACCAAATCACAATATGTGTGAAGCCATACCATTACCAATACTAACATTTCTAAAACAGACATCTGCTTTCCAAAAATGTCACACACGGCTTGCAGCAGCAGCAGCAGCAGCGCAGTCCCCAGCATTGTTTAAAAGAGCGCTTGAGAAACTTGCCAACACTCAGGTGGTGTCATTAGTGTCTCGGCAATTTTCTATGACAGACGTGTACCACATATTAAACAGCTTTGTGAATGACACACTTGGGGCTCCTTTCCTTGGAAATGACCTGCTTTGCCTTAAAAGTCTTGGTCGCTATATTTGTACTCAATGTGGTGACCAGGCCGTACCATCTAGAAAGAACATATCAGAACTCATAGTGCAGCCACTTGAAGTGTCACAAAAAGGCATCTTGGACACAGTTGCCAAAATATGTTCTGCTCAACTTGACCAATGTGAAACATGTAAGCAGGACTTAAGCTTATCAACCTATCAAGTAATTCACAGCCCACAGACTTTACTTCTCCTGCTAAGATCTGGTGCAGAAATTCCCAAAACGTTCACTCTCTCCTGTCTGTACCACCAAAATGATTATGCTGTGTCCAGCATTTGTGCATTTTTTGACAAGTCACCATATGTGTCATTGTACATGTGTAAAGACCAGCAATGGCATATCATGACAAAAGCATCCAATGACACAGCAGGCTATACCTTTGAGCTGATGCTAAAAATACTGACCACAGCTAGTTGCTTTGTCGTGTCATACGAGAAAACTAATAGTGTGAAACTAATCAACTTTCAGCAGGTCGAACAAAAACATAAATGCACAGACAGATGCAAACAACACAAGCAGACAAGGGCTAGAAAAGGGAGATCCATTCCAACGGCAGCTGTGGAGAATAACGAGTGGCTGAGTGATAAGATGATCGATGAGTACCATAAGCTCTTGCTTTCGAGTGTTGAAAGAAAAAAAATGCATTTATTTGTCCCAGCACTTTTGTAAGCCAACAGTTACAGAGTTTTTGGTGTGATGACATCAGTGTCCTCCCAGATGTACCACGAGCATCACGCAATTGGTGGAACTACGAGTTGGTGATATTGCCCGTCAACGCAAATAAGTCCCATTGGGGAGCCATCGCGGTAGATTTCACCAAAAAGACAGTGAATGGTGATGTTATAGTATTATATGTTGTGATAATGGATTCACTACGTGTGCATGAGCAAGACCTGGTTAAGGCATTTTTTCCACTGCAAAGGTACTTAGCATTACAGTACTTTGCATTGTATGGTAGAGGTATGGGTATTACATTTAGATATGAGTGTTATCACAGTTGTCCCAATTTCATAGAACAAACTGACGGCAGCAGCTGTGGTATTTTCACTTGTTTGTTTTCCAAAGCTGTTCTGTTTGATGTGAGCCTCAACACTTTCAAAAGCCACCGTGAAAAGCGAGATTGTGTTATGCATGAGTTGTCAGGCAAAAAGATATTTATCTGAGTACAAAGTTAAAGCATGTACTGTGATTTACTGTATCTTGGACAAACTACCTAAAAGGCTCTGTTGTGTCTGTTGTAGGAGAACGTCACAAATGGAGGATGCGAGGGACCAGAACTGACATGTTCCCAAGACACCAGGAGGGAACGTCATTTTGGTCTTCCTTTTTTTCCTTTAGGTTTTGATTTAATCAAATGTTTTCTTCTTTTTTTCTTTTGTCTTTGTGCTTACTGTGATCATCTAATTTGTATACACTATTGTCTGAAAAGGGACCTTTTCTGACCCCTGACCTCACCGGACGGCCCGCCACTTTTCCAAATACAGCTCTCCCGCTTAGCGGAGAGTGTGGCAGTGTAGAGGGGCTCTCCCCGAACGCGTGCGTACCTCCGAAGTTCCGGCGCCAAGCACCGTCTCCTGTCCAGTGTCCAATTTGTATACACTATTGTCTGAAAACGGACCTTTTCTGACCCCTGACCTCACTGGACGGCCCGCCACTTTTCCAAATACAGCTCTCCCGCTTAGCGGAGAGTGTGGCAGTGTAGAGGGGCTCTCCCCGAACGCGTGCGTACCTCCGAAGTTCCGGCGCCAAGCACCGTCTCCTGTCCACTGTCCAGTGTCCAATTTGTATACACTATTGTCTGAAAAGGGACCTTTTCTGACCCCTGACCTCACTGGACGGCCCGCCACTTTTCCAAATACAGCTCTCCCGCTTAGCGGAGAGTGTGGCGGTGTAGAGGGGCTCTCCCCGAACGCGTGCGTACCTCCGAAGTTCCGGCGCCAAGCACCGTCTCCTGTCCAGTGTCCAATTTGTATACACTATTGTCTGAAAACTGACCTTTTCTGACCCCTGACCTCACCGGACGGCCCGCCACTTTTCCAAATACAGCTCTCCCGCTTAGCGGAGAGTGTGGCAGTGTAGAGGGGCTCTCCCCGAACGCGTGCGTACCTCCGAAGTTCCGGCGCCAAGCACCGTCTCCTGTCCAGTGTCCAATTTGTATACACTATTGTCTGAAAAGGGACCTTTTCTGACCCCTGACCTCACTGGACGGCCCGCCACTTTTCCAAATACAGCTCTCCCGCTTAGCGGAGAGTGTGGCGGTGTAGAGGGGCTCTCCCCGAACGCGTGCGTACCTCCGAAGTTCCGGCGCCAAGCACCGTCTCCTGTCCAGTGTCCAATTTGTAGACACTATTGTCTGAAAACTGACCTTTTCTGACCATTTATCCATTTAGATAAATTATTAATGTTTAAAAAACCGTTTTTGTTACACAGAAACATAATATGTGTTGTGTAGAAACATAATATGTCGTTTAAATGCTTAATTTATAGTTTTAATGTGCAAATTAACCGTTTTTCAATGGCTCCTTTTTGCTCTAGAGTGTACTCTTATTCTGAAGAGATCGTCCACCGGAAGTCTTATATTTGCTCCGTTATATTTGCTGACGGAACACTGCTTGTTGAAGGCTGGTGTACTGTAGACCGAAATTGACGTGGGTTTTTGTATTAAAAATGATATGGATGCATCATGCGGTAGCCCTGAAACATGAACGTGAACCATGGCTACATAATATGCGGAAATGGATTACAAGAACGCCCAAGACACACTCGCCCCGGGTCTAATCCGGCGGCCTCTGTCCACGAAATGAATGGGGGCGAGTGTGTTTTGTGGCGAGTGTTCTGTTTACCACCGGAACGCTCGCCCTGAATCGCTTTTTTTTTACTCTCTCTCGCTCTGCTGCCTGAGCCATGAGCGTGAGCAGCACAGTGCAAGTTAACGCCAGTAAGTCAGCGCCGTCAGCGCCATCTTCATAATAGATAAATACACATTCAGACAGAACAGAATTAAAAAATATATTATAAAAAAAATTAAATATTTTTAAAAAATCATTAATTTTTTTTTTTTTTTTAATGGAGCCCGAGGCTCTGCTCGGCCCGACCAATTAGCATACTTTTGAGGCCCGGCTCGGCCCGAAAACGTCGGGTCGGGTCGGGTTCGGGTAGAATTTGAGAACTCTACTATCCAGTGTTGCAGTGACACGAAACAATGAATGATATCTCTCTCTCTCTCTCTCTCTCTCTCTCTCTCTCTCTCTCTCTCTCTCTCTCTCTCTCTCTCTCTCTCTCTCTCTCTCTCTCTCTCTCTCTCTCTCTCTCTCTCTCTCTCTCTCTATCTACTATATCTATATATATATATATATATATATATATATATATATATATATATATAGTAAACACAATAACAATTGTACACTCCACATACCTGAGTAAAAGACACAGGGATACAAGTTCTCAGAGCCAGGTCAGAGTAGTGTTTTTCTCCAGCTCCTACGGGTCAGAGTAGTGTTTTTCTCCAGCTCCTACAAGCCCACATGACAAACATAGAAATCAGTGAGTCTCTTCAAAGCCCAGCACACAATGACAAGCCAGATTTCCACAAGTATAGACCTCCTCTGACCACACAGTGTCACTATTTACTCTTTTGTGTGTACATAGTGGAAAACATAGGAAACATTTTTGTTGAACTTCACATTGAAAGCATTGCATATGTATACATCTGTTAGTTACATGTGCAGCCTTATAGATCCTCAGTCAGGGCTCTCCTGTTGTTGTTCCCCAAACTCCCCTCATCACTATGGGTGATCTAGGGCACCTACTGTAGACTCTGGAACACCCTGCCTTTAAAATAACTTCTGAAAACGTACGTTTACACCAGGGCCTTCTCTTAAATCTTATTGTGTTTTAATTGTTTTGTTTTTGTTTACGGTATCTGGTTGTCATTTGAATGAGTCCCACTAATCTTAGATTAGATGTTGGCCTAGCCATGGTTCACATGCCGCTTGTATACAAGCGTCATGGTGCCGAGTCCCCCTGGTTTATAGCAGTGTTCGATGTTTGTTACATTGCCAACTCTCACATGTACATAAACGTTCAGATTTCAAATATAAAGTGCTTACCCCCGAGCCACGGATGTTACAAGGCGACCCGGACTGCGATAAGTACCCGTATCTCCCGTATTGTTCAATAAAAAGCATTTTAATCCCATCGCCGGTCTTCTTTTTTTTTTTTTTTTTTTTATGTATCAGAGTTCAAATACACCTCCCAACCATTAGTGTCGCATGGTTGAAAGTATCGGAGAAAATTTGGAGAAAATGGCCGGCGATCGGATTAAAATGCTTTTTATTGAACAATACGGGAGATACGGGTACTTATCGCGGTCCAGATCGCCTTGTAACATCCGTGGCTCGGGGGTAAGCACTTTATATTTGAAATTTGAACGTTTATGTACATGTGAGAGTTGGCAATGTAAAAAAATCGAACACCGCTATAAACCAGGGGGACTCGGCACCATGACTGTCATGTTTCAGGGCTAGATGTTGGCCTATTTGACAGTGCAGAGGCATAATTGCCTTGATGCCTATAACATTAACGAGCGTCAACAAGCGTGAGCTGGACCCAGACAAACACACCTGCCCTCTGCAGTGCTCTAATTTGAAAGTGACTTGAGTCTGTCTAATTTATCTCCAAAAGCCCTTGAATATGATGGAATATGATTAAGGATTACTGTGATTATGGTAAGCTCACATTTCATATCACACACACCATAGGCCTACAGTAAGAACCCCCCCCCCCCCCCCCCAAAAAAAAAAGGCAGACAATATCGGGAGGCCGATAATATCGGACATCCATACTTACATGCTGCTAATAAATGTAGACTACTCTTTTTTTATTGTCTATTTACACATACACATACATAGGCTACAGTGCAGTAGTTTGAAATGAAGCAGAGCTTACCTTTCTACGTTGCTCAAAATAGTTTTGCACGGTCCAAAATAAAACTCTGAGCTCTGCATGCTTACACCCGGTACACTGTGTGTGTGGCCTATATTTATACTGTGTGAGCATCACAGAGTGTGTGAGTCATTAAGTATATAGACCAAGCAAAGCAGAGATGGGAAGTAACTGAGTTACAAGTACTTCGTTACTGTAACAAAATACTTTTTTCGAATATTTGTACTTTACTGAGTATTAATTTTTCGGACTACTTTTTACTTTTACTTGTTACTTTAGTTTTAATGTTGCGCGCAGATCAAACGAAAGGAAGTAGCCCACTACCAGCGCAAGTTATTATTTATAGCTCCGTGTCACGTTGGCTCTTATTTTGAAATCCTTAGAGGAAGTTTGTTTCTGTTGATCACGAGCTGTTATGACTCGGCTGAGACCTGTGTGTGTGTGTGTGTGTGTGTGTGTGTGTGTGTGTGTGTGTGTGTGTGTGTGTGTGTGTGTGTGTGTGTGTGTGTGTGTGTGTGTGTGTGTGTGTGTGTGTGTGTGTGTGTGTGCAATAAACAACAACACCACGTGGATTAATCGCAGGTGTGTGCGCACGCGCGTGTGGCCTTTACATTGAAGAAGACTTGTCTATGAAGTACAGTACAGTTGTTAATGCCATCTCTTGCTCTGTCTGTCTGTCTGTCTGTCTGTAGTATGGTAACAGGATAGGTGGGCACTATGGACATCTGGGCACCTCGAAGTAAAATTGGCTATTTTGTTCAAACTGTAAAAAGAAAATTGGGGGAAATGGTCTAAAACAGGGGTCTTCAATGTTTTTCAGGCCAAGGACCCCTTAGCTGAGAGAGAGATGAAGCAGGGACCCCCACTACATATCTGTAGTGACTGTCTATCATCAGTCTATCAGTCATCTATCATACTGACTGTCATCAGTGTTGTGTAAATTGATGTTTTTTTGTTAATTTCAGACATTTAACCTCTCAAACCTTCAATAGGCTACTTAGTACTTGATTTTCTCCTTTCCCCTCTTCACCAAACCTCTTTGCCGAAAATAGACGATCTACAAGCTCACAACGCCTTGCAGCGTGAGGCGTTGTGAGCTTGTAGATTGGCTATCTTCGGCTAATGTTCCCCTGAGAATAGGGACGCTATTGGGTTCAAGTGGTTAATGTAAAAGAAATCACACAAAGATTTGGTGGACCCCCTATAGTAGCTCTGAGGATCCCCTAGGGGTCCCGGACCCCCTGTTGAGGACCCCTGGGGAAGTCTATATGATTAGAACATGCATAAACATTCGACAATTAAGGTCTAATATTTCTACAATTGCTACAAATTGCTACAAAACTTGTATATCCATTCATTTTGGGACATAAACTAGAAGTTGAAGGATAAACTAGACGCGTTGCAATTCTGGGAAATTGCAAAGTGTGGTTGCGCCGACGCGGGTCGCGGCCGCCGGGACTCGAGGAAAACGCCTGGAGGAATACCGTCGGAGGCCGCGCGACGTGCGTTTCAAATTCGGTGCCGATCGGATCCCGCGTTCCTGACACGTGCCGTTTTGATTTGAGGAAATAGGCCCCTCCCACTAAAGAAACAGGCCCCTCCCACAAATGTAGTGGGCCAATGACATCGTCATGTCACTCCTGAGATCACTTGCTTTTCTTTTTGAGAGAACTGATCCCCCCAAAAATCATGTTTTTGCATCCAACGGTTACATTTTGCGCATTTGTGGCGCCTCCTATGGATCAAAGTGGAAATGCTTTTACGGATTCGTTGAGTAAACCACCCTCGACATGTGATTTAAATTTGGGGATTGATTGGACGTTTCGTTTTTTTTTTTTTTTTCGAAAAACTATCCTGACGCAAATGGGCGTGGCCTATATGCGGAGTTGCGTCTTGACCCAAGGAATCTAGGAAAAAAAAGATTTGTATTCTACGACCTACGGTTCAAGAGTTATAGTCCAAAACGTAAAGGGGGCTTTTATAGCGCCACCATGAGGCCGACTGGTTTAAATCTTTTTGTTGATAATTTCGGACTAAATTATGAACTTCCGCTCCAAGTCTTGTAACTCTAGCCCTTACAGTTTCTGAGAAAAAAATACTTGAAATCGAGTTTTTTCATTTTCCCATTAAAGTGGATGGGGAAATGTAATGCACTAATACATTAATATCAATTACTATGTAACTAATCTCTTAGCAAAATACACGCGCACGATTCCCGGTGAAGCCGGTCATTTTGACATATGGCACGACATTGGGGTAAAACTGTGGGAGGAGTAGCGGTCCAAAATAAAGTTTATCTATAAAGATTAATAAAGTGGGAAGAGTACTATAGTCTGGTTGCACTAATTAAGTCTGATAATGATGTACCGTGCATGTTCACATCATGTATACTTTACTTTTCAAATATATATATATTTTTACATTTTGGACAAAATAGCCAATTTTACATCGAGGTGCCCAGATGTCCCTAGTGCCCACCTACTGTATCTGTATCCTGTAGTATAGCTGAATAGGATGGGGTAGGACTACGCTACTGTATTTTAACATCAGTCATAATGGAGGTAGCCGTGTTTGGTGGGGATCTTTTAAGTTTAATAGCCTTGGGGTACAATTGGCTTTGTGGTTACGGTTTAGTCATAGTTTTACTGAGCTAAAGTTTAGGATTAAGTCACGGTTTAGTCATAGTTTTACTGAGGTTATACTGTCACAGGGCAGCCCGTGCCCTATACACACATCATCAAGGACCTTGCCCACGCACACACACCATCTGCTGAGTCAAATGACTAATACAAATTGTGTTTGCATATTTCTTCTATTACTACAAATTAAATTTAAAGTAAAACACAATGATTGAAAGAGTTTTAAATATGTTTATATGTTTATTTATTGACACTGTGGTGAAGCTAAATGATTTGTGGGTCACCTGTCTCTCCTCTGCAGTGCTGGCTATCCTGTTGATTGGAAGGGGCCAAGCACTGTAGAGGAGGAGGGGTGTTTGTTCATGTTTGTATTAGGTTTTGACTTTTATACTTTGTGAATGAATTGGCGCCGGGGGAAACATAATGGTTGAATTTGTTTGTAAATTCCTTTTGATAGTAATTGTGTAGATTAGAATAACTCATGGGCCTTTAGTTAGCTGTGTTTGAGTTAATTGAGTTACAAATGACTGATTGTGATATGCTTGGTCCCACCTGTTTAAAGGCAGGCATGCTACAGGTGAGGCGGGTTCAGTTTGACTTGAGGCCAGCCAGGGACAACATCAGGGGAGAGCTGCCAGGGCCTTCATGGAAGGTTTAGTCTGTAACTAGTATCTTGTGTTCCTGATTTGTTGTTTTCTTAAGTGTAGCTTAAAGTGTTCATTTCTGTTTCCTATCTTTAGAACGTTATTTATGGCCAGTCTTATTTATTTTTGTATTTGTCGCCAGCTTGCACTGTCTGCGGCGTGTCCATACAGGCGACCTAGGCGGCCGCCTAGAGCGGCAGTTTGGAGAGGCGGCAAAAAAAGTTGGGGGGGAAAAAAAAATAATGATAATAAATCGGTAAAATCAGAATTAAATAACACAAACCTAACCTAACACCAAAATAAAGTAACCAAAGACACAAAAATAAGTATCATAATCCGCCCAGAACCGCGGAAAAAATCGCACGCGGGGCGCATCAAAGGAATCTCGCCTAGAGCGGCGATCAGCCCTCCACCGGCCCTGACTGTCTGTAACATTTTTGCAGGTAAATAAAATACCTGAAATCTGTATTTGTGGACCTGTCTACTTTTGGAGCCTTGAACCGTCAGCCAGCTTTTTCACATGTGGTGTCAGAAGAAAAAACAGAAAGGGACAGCTCACAATGCATTGAAGGGAAGCAGCAGCAAACAGAGCCCTAAGGGGAAGAGGGTACCACCAGACCAGAGCCGTCTGGGAGAAATGTGTAGCCCTGTGCAAAGTCAGTGGCCCATATTATCTTTACACATGACAATTTCCCAGCCTAATATCACAAATGCATTTTAGTTTTTCCACATTCATGCCAAAAATGTACTACTTTATTCAACCTTAACTGATTTGAAGTGTGTGCAAGAAACCCAATATGTTTTGATGATCGCCTTGCCTCTTCAAATACAATATTGTAATGATTCCATAAAGTTTAAAGCCGGAGGCAGAGACATGGCTTTATTATCCAACTGATTGATCTGAAACTTTTTATTAACAACAACTGACTCTGATTCTGTGGCTTGGAGGGCACAGCAAACAGCCTCTGTGTTAGCCCTGAGACATGACTGTCATGGATGAACTTCAACCTGGTGTTTGCACTTTCTCCATTGACAGGCCAAATATCTACATAAACGTTCAGATTTCAAATATAAAGTGCTTTCCTCATGGCCATGGCTGTTACAATTCTACTTGGGCCTGCACAAGTACCCTTATCTTCCGTATTGTTCAATAAAAAGCATTTTAATCCGATCGGTGGCCATTTTCTCAGAATTCTCTCCATGTGCTATCAACTACGCAACCCTATCGGTTGGGAGGTGTACTGCACTCTGATACATTCTAACACTATGAGAAAATGGCCACCGATCAGATAGAAATGTTTTTTTTTTAACAATACGGAAGATACGGGTACTTCTGAGGGCCCGAACAGAATTGTAACATCCGTGGCCAATGGCCATGGGGTTAACACTTTATATTTGAAATCGAAAGCGAGGACTGTCGGTGCCAGAATTATGTGGTTCCATGCCATTGGACCTTTCAATGTTGTGGCCCTCCACAGAAAGGGATCTGAACTCTACAGCAGATTTATTTCGAAGACGCCACAGGGGGCGTTTTCTGAAGGGGGGAAATGTCACGGGGCAACCCGTGCCCTATACGCACACAATCAAGGACCTTGCACACGCACCATCAGCTGAGCCAAATGACTCATTGCAATTGTGTTGCAAGTTTCCTCTATTTGTAAACATGACATTTTAAAGTAACAATGATTGAAAGAGTTTTAAATATGTTTATATGTTTATTTATTGACACTGTGGTGAAGCTAAATTATTTGTGGGTCACCTGTCTCTCCTCTGCAGTGCTGGCTATCCTATTGATTGGAAGGGGCCAAGCACTGTAGAGGAGGAGGGGTGTTTGTTCATGTTTGTGTTATGTTTGGTCTTTTATACTTTGTGAATGAATTGGCGCCGGGGAAACATAATGGTTGAATTTGTTTGTAAATTCCTTTTGATTGTAATTGTGTAGAGACTCATTTTGTTGGCATTGAGGCGGTCTGCCTCAATGCCAACAAAATGCAGAGAGATGTCAGTTTCATGTCATTAAAATGTATGGCTACAGGGTAGTCCCTATCATTTCTACGAATACTTTTATGTTCACTGATGCGTTGTTTAAGTTTCCTGGTGCTTGTGATACTTTAAGGTTATTTATTTCATCCTTGATACATCTTCTGCTTTTTTCCTGTTGTTTATTTATCCTTACTCAACAGGCCTGGCTTTTTACATTGACCTTTTGTGATGTCCCTGTGTTGTATTTTCAGGCCAGACCCCCTATACCTGTAAGATTTGGTCTGAATACAACTTTTTTGGAGATGATGCCTCCTTCATCTAGCACTAAAAAAAATGTTCTGCTGTGCCTCAGTACACCTTACCGACAACATGGTCGGTAAGCAAAAACTCCACTCTGTAAGTCAACGTCACATGTTGTCTTTTATTTGAAAATATTTACAGGTTATATGTACATAAAAAAGTTACAGATAATATAGCTACAGAGCATAACCTCATGTCTGCTTTAACTATGCAGAGGAAAGAATCATGTTTGTGCGTCTTGAAATGTTTGTCTTGACTGCAGATAACCAGTTTGGATTTAAAAAGAAACACGGCACAGGCTTATGCATTTTTGCACTTAAATAATTGATTTCCAGCTACAGTCCTTTTTTCCCCTTTTTCTTAAAAATCTCTTGGACCCCAAACTACACTCTTGCCTCACATCGATACCATTTGTAGAGTTTGTAGATCAGCTATTTTGGGGGAATGTTCCCCCCAGACGAGGGAATGTGAGGAACCATCACCACATCACCACTAGGAGGCCTCGTTGAGACACTGGACATACAGAAGACCCAGCTGAAACTAAATGTTCATTCAACCACTGGCTCTCAAAGTGATTGATTGATTGAAAACTTTATTAACAGTTTGTGAATAGTACAGTGGTACGATTATACAAATGGTGCTAAAATAATTCATCTAGACATTTAAAGACAAACACTAATATGAGACATCATCTATACTAGTAGTAATACAAATAGATACAGTAGACAGTGGGGGGGGGGGGTCATTTCTGGTGTTAAATGTGGTCCAGGGACCCCCAGGGGTACTTGAGGGGTTCCAGTTAATAAAGTACAGTGTAACCACCTCAACCCTATAGACATTACATATTTCTCTGGACCCCACTGTGTGAACCTTGACCCCGACTCACCTGGGCATTAAACATAGCAGGTATATTTTATTTTAAAGGTGCGTTATGCAGAGTGTGATTTATACAAGATCAAATAAAACAAATAGAAGGGAAAAATGCTTTTTCTTAACCACTTAAGCCATTTTTGCACAATAATGAAAATAGCTGATCTACAAGCTCTTGCCCATAATACAATGCCAGGGAGAATGTAATTAACATATGTTGGAATTGAATGGTTACATTGTGATATTATCAAACATGAATATTAAACATATCAGACAGTCTACATTTACCATAATGCATGGATTTAACTCAGTCTGACCAGAAGCAGAGGGGGGGGGGGGGTGTGTGTGTGTGTGTGTGTGTGTGTGTGTGTGTGTGTGTGTGTGTGTGTGTGTGTGTGTGTGTGTGTGTGTGTGTGTGTGTGTGTGTGTGTGTGTGTGTGTGTGTGTGTGTGTGTGTGTGTGTGTGTGTGTGTGTGTGTGTGTGTGTGTATATTAAGTGTGTGTGGCAACCCGTGCAACCCGTGCCCTATACGCACACAATCAAGGACCTTGCACACGCACCATCAGCTGAGCCAAATGACTCATTGCAATTGTGTTGCAAGTTTCCTCTATTTGTAAACATGACATTTTAAAGTAACAATGATTGAAAGAGTTTTAAATATGTTTATATGTTTATTTATTGACACTGTGGTGAAGCTAAATTATTTGTGGGTCACCTGTCTCTCCTCTGCAGTGCTGGCTATCCTATTGATTGGAAGGGGCCAAGCACTGTAGAGGAGGAGGGGTGTTTGTTCATGTTTGTGTTATGTTTGGTCTTTTATACTTTGTGAATGAATTGGCGCCGGGGAAACATAATGGTTGAATTTGTTTGTAAATTCCTTTTGATTGTAATTGTGTAGAGACTCATTTTGTTGGCATTGAGGCGGTCTGCCTCAATGCCAACAAAATGCAGAGAGATGTCTGTTTCATGTCATTAAAATGTATGGCTACAGGGTAGTCCCTATCATTTCTACGAATACTTTTATGTTCACTGATGCGTTGTTTAAGTTTCCTGGTGCTTGTGATACTTTAAGGTTATTTATTTCATCCTTGATACATCTTCTGCTTTTTTCCTGTTGTTTATTTATCCTTACTCAACAGGCCTGGCTTTTTACATTGACCTTTTGTGATGTCCCTGTGTTGTATTTTCAGGCCAGACCCCCTATACCTGTAAGATTTGGTCTGAATACAACTTTTTTGGAGATGATGCCTCCTTCATCTAGCACTAAAAAAAATGTTCTGCTGTGCCTCAGTACACCTTACCGACAACATGGTCGGTAAGCAAAAACTCCACTCTGTAAGTCAACGTCACATGTTGTCTTTTATTTGAAAATATTTACAGGTTATATGTACATAAAAAAGTTACAGATAATATAGCTACAGAGCATAACCTCATGTCTGCTTTAACTATGCAGAAGGGTACTATTCAAAATAAAATCAGCAGGTTACTCATCATCCAGTTACAGAACCACACTGGGGCACAAGTTAGTCAGATCACAGCACGCTCGGACAACTTTGTCAAGGATTGTCATGTCCTCGCCCACTCCTGGTTTACGCATCAGAGTGATGGGTACCCTATCATTTAATATATGGTACTTGTTGCGTGTAGTGCCTATGACCCTCTCTACATGGATCCTGAGGTGTGCTATCTTGCGTGTTTCTTCCACGTCTTTTTCTGTCTTCTAGGCTGTCAGACAACCAAGCCCTGCATCGTCTCTTTGTTACGTCGGAGACCTGGCTGCTTCCATTTGGGAATGTGGCATTGATCACATCACAGCAGAACACCTCAAATATGCAAGCAATAAAATCTGCCCTCTACTGGCCATGTGTTTTACAGGTCTGTTGGTTCATGGTGTCCTTCCAGAGGCAATCACCTCTGTACAATTAGTGCCTGTCCTTAAAGACAAGGCAGGTAAACTAAACAGCATTGATAACTATAGACCTATCGCTCTGGCCAGCATCCTCTCCAAAGTATTGGAAAGAATCATGTTTGTGCGTCTTGAAATGTTTGTCTTGACTGCAGATAACCAGTTTGGATTTAAAAAGAAACACGGCACAGGCTTATGCATTTTTGCACTTAAATAATTGATTTCCAGCTACAGTCCTTTTTTCCCCTTTTTCTTAAAAATCTCTTGGACCCCAAACTACACTCTTGCCTCACATCGATACCATTTGTAGAGTTTGTAGATCAGCTATTTTGGGGGAATGTTCCCCCCAGACGAGGGAATGTGAGGAACCATCACCACATCACCACTAGGAGGCCTCGTTGAGACACTGGACATACAGAAGACCCAGCTGAAACTAAATGTTCATTCAACCACTGGCTCTCAAAGTGATTGATTGATTGAAAACTTTATTAACAGTTTGTGAATAGTACAGTGGTACGATTATACAAATGGTGCTAAAATAATTCATCTAGACATTTAAAGACAAACACTAATATGAGACATCATCTATACTAGTAGTAATACAAATAGATACAGTAGACAGTGGGGGGGGGGGGGTCATTTCTGGTGTTAAATGTGGTCCAGGGACCCCCAGGGGTACTTGAGGGGTTCCAGTTAATAAAGTACAGTGTAACCACCTCAACCCTATAGACATTACATATTTCTCTGGACCCCACTGTGTGAACCTTGACCCCGACTCACCTGGGCATTAAACATAGCAGGTATATTTTATTTTAAAGGTGCGTTATGCAGAGTGTGATTTATACAAGATCAAATAAAACAAATAGAAGGGAAAAATGCTTTTTCTTAACCACTTAAGCCATTTTTGCACAATAATGAAAATAGCTGATCTACAAGCTCTTGCCCATAATACAATGCCAGGGAGAATGTAATTAACATATGTTGGAATTGAATGGTTACATTGTGATATTATCAAACATGAATATTAAACATATCAGACAGTCTACATTTACCATAATGCATGGATTTAACTCAGTCTGACCAGAAGCAGAGGGGGGGGGGGGGGGGGGGGGGGGGGTGTGTGTGTGTGTGTGTGTGTGTGTGTGTGTGTGTGTGTGTGTGTGTGTGTGTGTGTGTGTGTGTGTGTGTATGTATTAAGTGTGTGTAGGTGTAACAGTAGAGTAGGTTGTGTTGTCATCCATGGTGTGTGGATTGAGAGTCTGGTAGGTGGAGTCTGGAGGACAGTTCTCATAGTCTGCCTGAGAACAACATGAATAACACATTAATATACAGTATAATATATCATAATATGTGCATGTTCATATAGTGTATGAGTGTTAAAAACATGTGTATGTACTAACGTCAGTGGGGGAGGGGTTTCCAGGTGACACAGTAGGGGAGGGGTTTCCAGGTGACACAGGGTGACTGGGTCTGTTGTGACATCTGACTGAATAATAAAAACCTTCAAACACAAAACACACACATATTAATAATCATATTAATGTGACTGTTGATCACATTTATATTATAGTCATTTATATGCATTAATAATGTTCACATCCTAGACCAGCAACATTTCAGCAGAATTTGTTAAAAATATACAATTTGTGTAGAAATATGTTTCTGGGACGTTTTGATTTAGAACACTTTAGATGGAAGTTCAACTCTGGCTCCAGCAGAGTGAATTAATGATCATTATAACTCTATCGCTAACTCTAACTAGCGCCCCAGCTGGCTTACACTAGAAGTGTTAAAATAGTACATTTGAGAGAAAATACTGTGTTTTTAAAATAACAATTTCAAAAACAGCGTTATAACTTTAATCCACGTTTAGCAGGTTTAATTATCTGAACCCTACTCATGACCTTTGACCTTGTATATGTTGTACTGACCTGCTAGTGCTGTGATCAGAATGAAGTTAACAGCCAGAGACACCAACGGCCAAACAGTGACATCCTTCTGACTGTCTTTGGTTGGCAGCTTAGTAGCTGAGAGAGAGAGAGAGAGAGAGAGAGAGAGAGAGAGAGAGAGAGAGAGAGAGAGAGAGATTATTTTGAGATTTTTAACACTGTATTAATCAGAGGTGAAGTTTACTGGATTTAACTGAGTTTTAGAAGTATGCTAGTTAAAAGAAAATACATGAAATGTTGATATATCAAATGAATCTTTCAAAAGTCAGGAAGCTTGTCATGCTTACCAGAGATGAGGTGGAAGATTTCGTTCAAAACGGTGGTGTAATTTAGTCTAGCAGTGCAGTAGTAAAATCTCATGTCTTCCACAGTCACGTTGTGAATGAACAGACGGTTCCCTGGCTTCACAGAGAACCTGCCTCTGAAATTCTCATTGAAATGTTTAGCGTCCTCTGTTAATTTATTGTACGTTCTCAGGATGGGAACTGGACCTCCTCCCAGTAGCTGCATGTACCAGAAGACATCTTGTTTATCCAGAGAACAGTTGAGGATGGTGTCTTGTCCCAGTTCCACAGGTACATTGGTCCATTTCAGAGTGTGGACAGAGGTCATAAAAACACCACAGAAAAACAACAGCATCTGTACGTGTTTCTCCATGTTGTTGTTCAGCACACACACCTACTGTCTGTCTGTCTCTACTACACTGTCTGTCTCTCAGCTGTCCTACTGTCTGTCTCTCCTACACTGTCTGTCTCTACTACACTGTCTGTCTCTACTACACTGTCTGTCTCTCAGCTGTCCTACTGTCTGTCTCTACTACACTGTCTGTCTCTACTACACTGTCTGTCTCTACTACACTGTCTGTCTCTCGGCTGTCCTACTGTCTGTCTCTCCTACACTGTCTGTCTCTTAGCTGCTACTGTCTGTCTCTCTCTACACTGTCTGTCTCTACTACACTGTCTGTCTCTCCTACACTGTCTGTCTCTTAGCTGTCCTACTGTCTGTCTCTACTACACTGTCTGTCTCTCAGCTGTCCTACTGTCTGTCTCTCCTACACTGTCTGTCTCTCAGCTGTCCTACTGTCTGTCTCTACTACACTGTCTGTCTCTCAGCTGTCCTACTGTCTGTCTCTCATACACTGTCTCTCTCTCAGCTGTCCTACTGTCTGTCTCTCATACACTGTCTCTCTCTCAGCTGTCCTACTGTCTGTCTCTCATACACTGTCTCTCTCTCAGCTGTCCTACTGTCTGTCTCTCATACACTGTCCTACCTTGTCTCTCAACTGTGCAACTATCTAAACGCTTCTTTAAGAAGTTTGATGTCAATCAAGTCTCCAGTGAGTGTCTTTGAAGGAAGCTAACTACTAACTGGTTGATGGTACCGTGAGAACATTCTATAGCTGTGTGCTGGTTTCCTCTTAGAAACTTCTGCGGTCTGATCATGTTCAACGTGATGCAACCACAAACATCTCACTCTGTTGGTAAACAGGACTTTAAAACGGCTTCTCTTATTCACGGTGAAATCTAAATACGAAAGATTTTCTTAAGATATATTGCCGTTATAATAAAGTCTATATTTACAGAAAGCAGAAAATGCATGGCCACCAGTGTTTAAATCTGTATTTTTTTATTTGTAATCTTGCCTATATATATCCTTTTTTAAGACCACAAGGACTGACAGACAGACGTTGCACGAAAGGTGACTTGATGGGGGTCCGTGTACCCCTGGACCCCCGTTGACCCCCAGCCGCCAAAAGGCAAGCTTTTCACTTGTAGATCTTCGATTTTAGAAATTAGAAACTAGAAAATTATTCTAAGTGTTTATAATTAAAATTCCAACATTCACACACATTCCCTGCCAGAGGGTTTTTTTTATTTTACTTCCCCCAGTGCCAGTGGTTAAATTTGTTTTACACAGGAGCCGAGATACAGGATTTTAAAGTAATAAGTTAACCAAGGAGTGAATGGAGCTAGAAATCTTTGGATCGTGATATCTCTGGTTCTGTGTGGATAAATTGAAAAAAAAAAAGAAAAAAAAAAAAAAAAAAAACTTTTTTTTTTCTTTTTTTTAAATGGTTATACTCGTGATTGGTATATTGATGGCAGTAAACGGGTGTATTTTTCATCAACGGTTATACTCGTGATTGGCAGGTAAAGTGTTAAACTCCTCATGTTTAAGCCTAACTGAATTATATATTTATGGACTTTTTGGACAACTTGTACATTAAATTTGTCGGCAAGGCTTTGCCACGCTTTCTCCCTGGATCTATATTTATTGCGGCTGTGTTTCCTTTCTTGCTTATTATACATTTGACTTCCTCATATGATTCCATGAGCTGCTGCAGTGCTGCTGTTCAGCCACAGAGAAGAACGCTGCTCTGGTTTTGTACTCCATGATTGGTCAAGTTCAAGGATTCTGCTATCGACTTTCATGGTCTTTTATAGGAATAGGTGAACGCACATTCAGCCTGGTTTAACGATCCTGGCTCGACAAAGCCGCTCCTTCTCAGCCCGGCTATGCGTTCGTGGAACTGAATAAACCAGGCTGAACAGTGCAGGCTTGTCAAACCTGGATTTGCCTTTTAAACCAGGATCATTTAATTCTGCTTTCGTGAAATAGGCCCCTGGTCATATTGGTCTGAAATTAAGTTTTTGTTGTTTTGTCTCACTTTGATTATGTTTTGAAGTCTTTATGTTTTATTAATCTGTTTTGTTTCTGGTTTAGGACTTGATGTGAGACCCAGGCTGGGTGCGGTGCTGCCTGGTGGTGATGGTGGCCCTCGTCGCCGTGTGATGTAGCAACCCACTTCTTTCTTGGTGTGTGTGTGAGGTCGCTGCAGCTTGTGGGGGTCGCTGTGTCCCCTCGCTGGTAACCCCCAACCCAGGTCTCGTCTGATTGGTTAGTATCATGTTCTGTTTTATTATGATTTAATTTAGTATATTTAGTTATTTCCAGTTCATTGTGAGTCTGTGTTGTCATAATAACTGTTTAACATGTGAGTTCATACTAACTTTTACTGCTGCTGCCTGTCTGTTAAATAAAACCATGTCAATGTGTACTTTATGCCACGCCTCTGCCTCAGATCTTTACACGTACAACCAACCTTATGTGAGTAATTCTGTGTAATCAGAGTAATTCTGTGTAATCAGAGTTATTCTGTGTATCAGAGTTATTCTGTGTAATCAGAGTTATTCTGTGTAATCAGAGTTATTCTGTGTAATCAGAGTTATTCTGTGTAATCATGAGTTATTCTGTGTAATCAGAGTTATTCTGTGTATCAGAGTTATTCTGTGTAATTAGAGTTATTCTGTGTAATCAAAGTAATTCTGTGTAATCAGAGTTATTCTGTGTAATCAGGTGCACTTCCACATTTAGATTATAACCATTTCCTAGGGTTCAATTCCCTAGGTGGTGTAGTTGGCCACATTCATTCTTACCGCCCTGTTGTAGGTAGGTAGGTGGATGGGTGGGCCTGGTCAGGTGGTCCTTGTCCTTGAGGATAGTTTAATACCGTATAATAAGTGGTCTAGAGAGTCTTACTGGACGAGCCCACTAGATGGCGCTTTAGACCAGTGGTTCTCAAACATTGTCATGTCAAGGACCACAAATGAATATGTATTTATATAAATTACTATCATATGTATTTGGCCGTGGACCCCCATCTGAAAATACATATTTTGTGCCAGGGACCCCTTGATTTATTGTTAAATTAGTTCATTACTTTTTCTGTAAGTGTATTCTTGCTCTGTAAAGCACTTTGAGCTGCATTTCATGTCATGAAAGGTGCTATACAAATAAAGTTTATTATTAAGAAGATTTGTATATGTATATATATGTTTGTAATTTAAAATTTCCCCCCACACATTTTCAAGATGTTTTAAAAACTAGATCTACAAGCTCACAATGTGTCGTGATGCAAAAAAAATGGCAAAAAGTAGCAGATCTACAAGCTCAAAACACGTGCTTGTAGATCTGCTACTTCTGATGCTTTTGTATGACATTTTATGGCTTTTATCTTAACAAAAAGTTAAGATATGGAGATGACTATCACCATTCTTGAGAATTGGGACAAATCATGTCCTACCAAAACATTTCAAATTATTTATTAACACAAATAAAATAAAAAGGTTTGATGTAAATATTCTTAAAAGATTTATGTATATGAATTACATAACATTCATACAATATTTTGGTCTGCTTGCACTCTGCCAGAAAACATTCTTAAGACAAGGATTCACAACTTCAAACTTTGTTTAATGTATTTGTTAAAATCATAAGCATCATCAAGGACAAGCACCACCCAAGTCACAGACTGTTCAAACCCCTACAACGACCGCGACCGGGCAAGGGGCTCTACCGCAGTATCAAGAGTTCCACCACCAGGTTCTGGTGTAGTTTTAATCCGGCTGCTGTCAGGATGCTGAATGAGGCATAAGCCTTGTTCAGCAGCCTGACAGCAGGCGGTGCAAAACCTTTCTGGCTCTTCCTGAACACACCTGTGGATTATACCAGGGACAATGACTTGGACTTAGCTCCCCCTCGGACACACCTGTGGACTACACCAGGTACAAATGACTTTTTTGCTGCACTCCCTCATGGAGCTACTTGCGGATTATACTAGGGTCAGTCCACCCTAGGTGGACACGCACTGACCTTTTGCACCTTAATCCCATGTATAACGCACTGACTTTTTTTGTCTTTTTATTGTGCTCTTTTTTTCTCTAAGCACCTTAACGTCCATATGTATATCATGCACAGTATAAGTATAACATGCACAGTATACATACATTGCTGCTATGCTCAGGCACCTTAGTTTTTTATTATCTCAGGTACTTTGTAAATTTGTAGATAACTTGTCTGGCCTTCTGTTGCTCTCTTGTTTTGATCTCCTTCCCACTTGCCCCCCACCCCCTCTTCTTCTCCCCCCCCTCTTCTTTCTATGGAAATTAACGTTGCGATGGGAACGATGTACAAAAACGAATTTCACCCACTTCTTTACCTTGTAAACCTGTGATGTGACAATAAAACTGATTCTGATTCTGATTCTGATTCTGATTAAACAAACTGACCATGTGTATTGATAACATCTGGTGTGTCCCAACCATAACATCCTAAATCCAAACTAAATTAAAGAAGAAAACAATTATATTAGCATTAATAGAACCTAAGCAACTTTGAAAAATAAATTGTCAACTCACTACGACTGTGCTGTGGAATGAAAAATAATTACATTTGGTCAACTCCATCAGACTCAGTCAGATGTCAACTCTGTCAGATATGCCATCTTATGGAGTTGGGAGGTTGAAGAATATATTAAAAAGCTAAAGGTTTGTCCCGATTCTCAAGAATTGTGCTATGTATTTACATTTTTTAAATAGTCAAATGTGTGAAACAACTCCTAACAGGATAGTATTGGTCATATTAGAATTATTAGTATTAGAAGAGTTTTATTTAAAACATTTGCATGGAAATAAATAATGTAAAAACTAGTGTAGGTCAGAGAATATAAATAAAGACTAAATAAACTGTAGGTCATAGAATATAAATAAAGACTAAATAAACTGTAGGTCATAGAATATAAATAAAGACTAAATAAACTGTAGGTCATAGAATATAAATAAAGACTAAATAAACTTTAGGTCATAGAACATAAAGACTAAATAAAAACCAGACACAGCTCTCACACACACACACACACACACACACACACACACACCCCGTCTTGTCTCAGTGCTGTAAATATTCGGCCATCTTCGATCTTGTACATTCACATATTGTACTCCCGTCCCAAGTCTCACAAGACTTGCACCTCTGTTCCAGTGTATGTTAATCTCACATAGGATGTTATGCAGAGAAAGAGGCAGTTAAACAGTTAAACGTCCTCTTTCACATTGTGACGTGTTGTCAGCTTGTAGGTTGGATGTAGGTTGGATGTTTTCACATTGTGACGTGTTGTCAGCTTGTAGGTTGGATGTAGGTTGGATGTTTTCACATTGTGACGTGTTGTCAGCTTGTAGGTTGATATTTATGTTCCATGTGATCACATGTGGAATTATGGAATTGACATGATAATGACATTGGGAGGAAAATAGGAAAATAATCATTGGATTCTCTAAATTAAAGAAACAAAAATATGAGATTAAATGATCGATCACAAACCTCATTGACAGTCATTTCTTTGTTCAAAATATTTTGGTAAAAATGTTGTAGGTCTATGTACAGTCAATCACATCCAATTGTATTACATTTATTATTTAACTCTAAATTAAATTATTAAACTATTTCATACAAGTGTGGTCAATTAAGGTGCCAGGATGCGGGTTACCAGGCTGGTTGGTTGTAATAATAAAGTCCGGAGTCCATGTTCAGAATCATTCAGTGGTTATTCAGCAACAAACAACATCATAGCAGCTTCCAGGGACAGAGAGCCCCTGTCCTCCACGCAGCCTTTCGGCTGGTGAGACAGCAGCACTTCCTAACATCACATTTTCATACACCTTTTATACTGTAGGTTCACATTACAATACATTACAGTCATTTAGCAGACGCTTTTATCCAAAGCGACTTACAATAAGTGCATTCAACATAGGTAGGGAACGAAGCTACTAATCTCCAGAAGTCTTAAGTGCATTTTCTGCAAAAACAAGCAACTAAGAGTATACCTAGCGCTAAGGTAAAAGTGCAATATATCATCTACTTCCAACTATTCCAAATATATGAGTCTCATGTAACTACATGTCTGCTATTCTGTTCTGAACAAATACGCTTGGGTATTAACTGGTTCATAATGTAACATGGCACTCTTACAAAGCTTGTTGTTGTTAGTGCAAATAGAGTGATAGAGACATCATGATGAAGAGCAGAGAGATGTGGGTGTGTTCTCTTACAGACACACTGCCTCCTGCAGGAGGAGACGTCACTTCTGGTTCAGCAGTGGGTCCCTCTGTGGGTTTGTCTGAAAACATAATAAGGGTTTAGTTAGAAGGAGTAGTTCACCCAACAAAACATATTTTCTATCAGTTACAAACCCCATGAATTATTTTTTTTGTGGAGTCATCAAATTATTGTCACCAAAACATCTCCATGAATTCAAGGCTTCATGGGGTGTGTAATTGATAGAAAATAAATCATGTTTTGGGTGAACTACTCCTTTAATGATTCAAAATAGCTGACATATTTAACATGTTAATAATAAACTATTATTATCAGACGCTGACAATATAGTGTAGTTAATATAGTTGTCATTATTGAAATCGGAGGCACATTTCACTCTTATGTTAACACAGCGCTAGTATGTATTTTGCTGATCTGTATTTGCATGCGTTTAAATTAAAGTGTGCACATGCGCGCACACACACACACACACACACACACACACACACACACACACACACACACACACACACACACACACACACACACACACACACACACACACACACACACACACACACACACACACACACACACACACACACACACCTTCGACAGTGAGCTCCAGTAGTTGTTGGTAATGAACCATGGGGATATCACAGTTGTAGAGCCCAGCATCCTTCAGACTGACGTCCATCAGAACCACAGAGAAGTTCCCCTCAGCATAGAGCTCAGGAAATGTACGAGTTCTGTTGCTGAAGCGATGGTCCTGATCAGACAGATCGATTGTGTTGCCGAGGATGTCAATGAGTTTGAGGTCGTCTCTGTAGCGCCAGTAGACGTTGAGGTTTGATGAAGTATTGCAGGAACAGGGCAGCAGAATGTCTTCACCTATAAACCCTCTGATCCTCTCCTGACAACACACTACACACACACACACACACACACGCACACGCACACGCACACGCACACGCACACGCACACGCACACGCACACGCACACGCACACACACGCACACACACACACACACACCAAAAGCACCAAATATCTTATTATGGAATAAAGTAAAACCCTCAACCACTTAGTATTCACACTCAGACAACTTAACTTGGTATTCACATATATGTACACGTATATACAGTCTCAGTGAACATCCGTTCTCTTCTGACACATGCAAATCGACAAAACTTTGCATTAATAAAAGTGTATGTGATTAGACGGCGAGACTACTCTCTTTCAGCGCTATGCCTCTCCTAAGCACCTGTCCAGTGACAGTAGAATAAACATTATCTACAAAACTGTCAATTCTGAATCTGATCCTCTAGGTTCTTCTCTTTTTAAGGATTCATAAAGAAATACAAAAACATCTACAGTATACATGAACATTCCCTTGTGCTGCTTCAAGAGTGTTGTCACATGAGACCTAAACTTAGCAATTTTCTTCAACAACTGGTCTGCAAATTTGGAACCTAAGAGCCACTATTAACCACTTTACAGAAATAAATAAATATCATTACATTACGAACATTAGCCACACAAATGAATGAACTCAAATGAACTAATTTTTACTTTATTTGTTCATTTACTTATTTAGAATTGTGAACGTGCAGATTTTATACTATCCACCAAGGGGTGCTGCTGTACCCTCAGCACCATGGCCTTGGTGTTAATATGAACCAAAATATGTACAGCAGACTGTTATGATGTTGATATTAATTGATGAATTGATAATATAGTGTTTGTGATCTTACCTGAGTTCAACAGCAGGAAGATCAGAATCCAGACACTAATCCAGACAGATGTGAAATAAACAGACATGTTAGTCTACACACTTATGTAAGTGGAACCCACTAAACTCTGTTATACATCATGTATAATGAAGTGGCGTAGCACCAAATTCTGGGCCCTGGGGACAAAGATTCATTGTGGGCCCCCTATGAATTTTCTTTTCTTTAAAAAACAAAACAAAAATATGTTTGTTTGTTTTTAGGCTCCCTTTACCTGGGGCCCTAGCAACAATACATGTCAGTCATATTAACACTTAATGAAGAGACATGTTAGTCATTTTAACACTAATGTAAGTGGAACCCACTAAACTCTGTTACATGTCAGTCATATTAACACTTAATGAACTTACCTGTCAGTCATGTTAACGAACTGAAGGCATCAGAAGTGCTGTCACACTGTGTTGGTCATATACTGTCTTCACTGCTGCCTGTAACAGAGACAAGGATTTAACACAGCAGGTCTTAATCACAAGTTTCCCAATGAGCTTACTGGGGGAAGGGGGGGGGGGCAATTATGGGCGTCACTTACTGTTGTCAGTCATTCCATTCATTTGAGGGATCAAATCAGTCAACAATAATGTGGGAACATAACCTGACAGACAGCAGATAGGGTCATATTCTGTCTACTTATAAGATCCTACCTACAAGATCTCCCTCCACAGCTGATTCTAATCACTTAACAAGCACTACGTAGGCCCCATGCAGAGATTCAGGCGTCACAGCCAGTGTTGCCATAAGAGACATTGAGCTTGTTTTTCTGTAAAGTCTCTTATAAATGTTGGTAGTTTCCGGTTGCAGTTTTTTGTAGTTGCTTTCTTGGGTTTGCTTTGTATGTTGTTTAAACCAGTGGTTCCTACATATTTTCATGTCAAGGACCCCCAGATGCATAAAGTAATTGTCCACGGACCTCCATCTGACATCTGAAAATATTTTGTGCCAGGGACCCCCATACAAGATTTGTTTTGTTAAAATGTTTAAAAAATATTTAAAATATTTCACTTTTTTTCTCAATATTTTTTAGAATAGCAGATCTACAACCTCACAACGTGTCGCGATGCAAGCATTGTGAGCTTGTAGATCTGCTATTTTCAAATAGCCGAAAGTTAGCACAGACGCTTCTTTTGGGCTTGTTGTCATAGACCTGGAAGCTTGTTTCTGGAGTTATATAAGTTATATTATGTTATATATAGTTATATATATATTATATATATTTATATTATATTTTATATATTAGGCTACAGCTAATAGCAAGTGTCACAAGCCATTGATCATTCATTTGAATCAGCTGTGTGTAGGGTAATAAGACAGACTAATATGACCCTTTCTGATTTCTGTCAGGTTGTGTTCATTATTATTGACTGACACGGATCACTCAAATGAACTGAATGACTGACAACAGGAAGTGATGTCAAGAATTCACACAAAGGCTCATGGGACACTGGAAACTTTGGTAATTAGAATTACTCAATTTTGACTCGCCAGGCTTCCTACACGTGCCTCTCAGTTCCTCTTTAAAGAGTGCTGGCTGAGACCAGATCAGATCAGATTCAGATTCACTTTATATTGTCACCTAGAAGCACTGGTTAGGTACATACATGTGAAAACCTTACGCTCGGAAGCTCCAATATAATAAAAACATGATAAAACGACCTGAAACACTCAATAAACAATAAGAACAGGACAAGGATATCAATCAATGAAAGTGCATATAGCAAAGTACAGAGGGTTATTGTCACTCTTTACTGTTCTTTAACTGATGGCCTGTGGGGGGAAAACACTGTTCCTCAGCCTGCTAGTGTACACTAACTAAGGGGATCTTGTATGCCTTCACCCTTTTGGACTTAATTCAGTCTTTTGTGGGTGTGGGTGGGGTCTTTAATGATCCTCATGGATTTGTTGAGGCAGTGCTGGGTGTAGCTCACATGTTCTCTGATGTTCTCTGCAGTGCGAATCCGTACAACTGCTGTACCAGGATGTGAAGCTGCCTGTCACGTACCACGCTACTAACCGCCTCGCCACCAATAGGGCGTCATGAGAGCCCCCAATAGGGCGTCATAGCATCGCCTCTGCTCAGGCTCCAGCAACAGGCAATATGGGAACCCATAGTTAAAAAAAGGAAAAAACAGCACTCTCTGCTGTTTTTTTCCCTTTTTAATTTGACTCTGGGGGGGACCTCCCAATAGAATGTGGATACCAGGATGTTGGCCGTTAGGTCCTGCCCTCAGCCCTCCACTTCCGGACCACGTGTCTTTGTTTACATTCCTAACATTCCTAACTATACACGTTGTAACAGGAGCTCCCGACAGATTCAGCTGCGGAACTCTGAATCTGTCTTGAGAGATTAAGCAACATGACGTAGCATCACCTTCCAGGCACAAGGCCAACTGCAACACCTTGTCCCTCACTGTACTGACCACCTCCTGGCATCTGATAACAGTTTGAATTGAGCATGGAATGCCTCCCAGTCTGACCCACCTGTAAGAGCCATTTGAGCCATTGTGTTTCTAAATTGATGATGTCACCACAGGGCTTGGTCAAGGCCAAGGTTGCCAGGGTTACAGGGTATAGACCACCGAAGTCCTGGCGTCATTCGTTCATCCCCAGGTTTGCGGAAGTCATGTCTCTATGGAGAATAACATTGGGTCATCTTAGAATCGTCTCATATAAGAATTGTGGTCCAAAAATAAACACACTGTCCCGGCGTTATTGTCAGGGAGGAGGTTCTGTATCGTTTATGATAGTCAGTCACTTATATTTGATACAGTCTGTTTCTGGAGAAAATGTAACTAATTCGGCGGAAGTAACATTATCGTTTTCTCACCGTCAGTTGATGCTTCATATCCATAAGAGTCAAACCGCCGGGGTCATGTGTTTATTTTTGTAACACAGTTCTTATTTGACGAGATATTAAATACGTCTATGGGATTCAGAACGGGGGTGGAAAACTGCGAACCAGGTAGACAAACAAAGGATGTGTAAATGACGTCAGACTTCGGTGGTCTATTTAACCCTGTCTGTAATCAAGGGCAGGTGTTGCTGATAGGAGGCAAACAGTTTATTGACTGTATTTAGGAGGGCTGTTGGTTTATCCACCCTACGTTTAACTGTTATGTTTAATTGTATTTATTATTTGTAGGCTGGAGTGATTGACACAAAAGCTATAAGAATAAAAGCATTTATTTATGAACTTTACATACGGTTTGGACTTCAGTCTTTTTATCACACGTCGAAACAACCCTAGCTGTCGGCAACCAGTAGTGCCTAAAAGTATAGGACTTTAGACACTACATTTAAGTCAAAAAACTGCCTCTGTGCAGGTGGACTTGTTTATTGGAAGCTAGTCACACCAGCGGGGCTCGCTTTTGGACACGCACGGACAGGCCGTGTGTGTTTGGTTTGGAGTGGAGTGGAAGGATCCACGGCGGAGACGGGGATCCACAGCGGAGTCGGCCAAACGGGCGATCAGCTGCAAGGTGCCGTTGGTGGTGATGATCGCCACCCGGAGCTACAAGAGCCAACCGGGACATCCAACACGCCAGCAGCAGCCAGCCCAGCAGCCAGCAGAGATCATCTACAAGCTGTGCTGTACTTGAGGTGATCGATTGCCATCAGCACTTCAGTAGCCCAGCAGAGATCGAGACTGGACCGGTAACGCACTGACAGGCCGTGTGTGTGCTTGGTGTGTGTGCGGTATGTTTCAGCAGCACAGCGCCGCCGACACAAAAAATGGCCATAAATAAATGTGTGTGCACTAAACTAACCTAACACTACACCACCCATGTACTAGGTGTCTTCACAGAGGCAGCAGACATCGTGGGACAGAAGTTGCCATGGTTACGCCCGGACGTGGCAAAAGTGGCGGGAACCGGCGATGGCACGCGGGCCGTGTCGGCCTCCGCAGCGCGTCCATCCCGTCATTTAAAAATATTCAGTTACTGTTGGACAAATCAACAATCCACACAACTGCAACAGTCCACAAGATAGCAGCCTTAAGTGCAAAATTTACTGTTTCTGGTATAAATCAAAATAGACATACAATATAAGAACATAAACCCTTTCATGAGACACACAGGGTCTCAGGTTTCTGGGTGCTCAGAGAGGCTGCCTTGTCAAGGTACTCGCTATCAGTGGAGGGAAAAGTACTCACATTACTTAAGTAATAGTATCAATACTGCAATGTAGAAATACTCTGTTACAAGTAAAAATCCGGAATTAAAAATTTACTTGAGTAAAAGCACAAAAGTATTGGTATTAAAAAGTACTAAGTACAAACAAAGGTAAAAGTACTCATTATGCAGAATGTCCCATTTCACAAGTCTATAAAAGGTCTATAGGCCTACAAATCTTTTGAAAAAAAAACAGATCTACAAGCTCACGAAGCATTGTGAGCTTGTAGATCGGCTATTTTCAAATGGCCGAAATGAAGTGGGTATAATGTATGTAGTGTTTTGTAATAATAATCAAAATACCTACAAACTAGTAACTAAAGTTTTCAAATAATTGTAGTGGTTGGTATTTACCTCTGAGAGATGTAGTGGAGTAGAAGTAAAAATACTGAAAATTGGAAATACTGCAGTAAAGTAAAAGTACCTCAAAATTGTACTTAAGTGGGCTACAGTACTTGAGTAAATGTACTTAGTTACTTTACAGTTTACACCGTGGTCCGTGGGGTTTTTCCCCTTGATAATTGCTCCACATTGTATCACCCGTTTGCAATACAAGGCACTTGTTATTGTCTTTCTTGCTGTTGCATTCAAATAAATCCCATATAGGACCATATTTCTCCCAACTTGTTCCTCCGTCGCCATTATAAAGTAACGTGCACTGCCGTGCAGTGAGTGAGTGCTGCTCACATGCGCTGACATTGAAAACAACCAGAGTAACCTGCCCCAACACGCTCACCCCCAATTTTTTCGCGTACCAGTGGTTCTAATACCGCCGGATTTGCCCTGGGGCGACTGTGTTTTGGGGCGAGCTACGTCAATGGTGACCGCAACTGACGTAGAACTGTGCAGGGGGAATGAATCGAATTAATTTAAATCTAAAAGGCTTATAAATATTGAGAAAAACGAAAACGAAGGGCATTTTTCCTATAATTTCAGTTCGTTTTAGTTTTGTAAACACACAATACAGTTTCAGTTAGTTATCGTTTTTGTTTGATTATTCTGTTAGTAGTCTTTTAGTATTATATATGAAGTTTACCACTTTTTGAATGTACTAGTAGAGAGCTGGGTAAGAGGCCTTGTCAGATACAGGCCAGGGTGACAGAAGGACAGAGTCAGAGGCGGGAAAGTCTGCAGCCTGCTGCAAACTGACACTCTAAACACTCACCCAGTCCGCTCAGTAACGTAATATCATACCTGAAGCTATTAAAGAACTCATTGCAAAATGACAGTGACCAGAAACATGGTCAGAGAGCTGTACCTCAGGGGAGGTGCTGAACAGAAACCCTAGCAGTATATGGTATTGGACAGAAGCAGGTAGTCTCTCACTGGTCATCTGAGAGATATTAATATCTCTGTCCCACTGGTCATCTGATGTGTATTAATATCTCTGTATAACGCGGTGGTAAAGGACAAACGTCTCATCTGTCAATGATGTGTAATGAATGATACTTTGACCTTTTAGGCCGCTATAAAATGTATCTAAGAGCGGCGTTGGAGAGCTCACTCAGCCTACGACTGGACGCGTCCTCTCCACTGCTAACCTTGTCTGCTATGCGCTCTGTGTAACTGCAACCAATATAAGGGTTCATCTGTACTACATAGTCCGTGGTTTGGTCTTACTTCAAAGCAAAATCACCACAATTCTAGTTTTTGTTTAGTTCAGTTAACGAAAATGTTATTTTAGTTTTCGTCATTTCGTTCGTTTTCGTTAACTATAAAAAGTCTTATTTTATTTTTTTAATAGCATATTGTTGCTGTTGGGCAGAAACCTTTATCTCCATATTTCAATTTCATTTTTTTTCATAAATTAATGCCATAGTTCATCATACAAGAGTGTTGCACAAAAGTAGTGAGCGGATCTACATTTAGATTGGCTGTTTTCACAATTTTAAAATTGTTTAAAAAAAATGATAGTAATAAATAAACTGTCAATCCCTTATATTTACCTTTAGAGTTTAGAAGTGGCTACCTGTAGACTTAGGATACTCTGTGTACCAGGTGTGTCGATGGAAAGACACAAGTCCAGGCGGATCTTCAATCATCAAGCTTTAATTCGTGCCGGCAGGTTACAAATAGCATGGCATTCCTCCGTTCACTTCCTTGTTTAGTAATACTACTCCATGCCCATCCCCCCCCCCCCCGCACGCCCGTCTTGTGACTACTATGACAAAATACTACTATGATGACAAAACACCGTCAACTCAAAAAAGTTGTTTCAAGTAGCTACTGTATAGCAACATTAAATGTCCACAACACTTAACTACTAAAACAAACAGCAGTTTGAAATAAAGAAGAGGTTACCGTTTTGCATCCGTCTGTTGGAGGCACCAAGCCCGATGTAAGTAGGCTACAGTGGCGCAATGGTTATTTATAGTGTGTGGAATCATTAGACTAACTGTAGCCCACTTGTGGACACTGGAGGACTAGCCTGTGTCACAATGTGGGAGTGTAGATCGGCACAAAGTCAGTAAAAACCCTTTAAAGTAAAAAAACTGACCAGAAAACGTTTTTAACAGTGGAATGAAAATGTACAACCTTCCTCACCCTCACTGAAGTCTTGGATCTTTGCCCTGTCCCCCGCTATATCTATAATATACCTGTATGCTTCCATTTACAAATGTGTACAGAAACACCTTTCTGTAGCTTGTAAACTAAATGTTTCAACTACCGATTTACCCAAAATAAGCAGGAATCTGCATTGTTAAAGGTAGGGTAAGTGATATTTTTTTGGTTAAAACAAAAAGTTTTGAATTAAAAGGTTAAAGCACTATATTCTGATAGTAATCATTGCTATATAGTGTGTGTTCAGTCACAGGAGTCTCTCCGTCTCTCCAGCTCTTTAATAAACAGAAAATACATTGTCAGGTAGGTGACAAACTTTCAGCCAATCAGGAGAGAGTACCCAATTATCAGCTTTATTTTTTCCAGGGTTCCAGTTCCAATTTGTTCAGCTCATTTCTTTTTGTCACCACTTCCAATTTCACTTGTTTAATCTGTATCCTGACTGAGTTCTCTATCCTGATTGGATAAAATTGGTATCCTGACCTGAAAATGCATTTTCAGGTTGCAGTTTAATAAAGAGCTGGAGAGACATGGAGACTCCTGTTACTGAACAAACACTCTATAGCGATGAGTACTATCTGAATAGAGAGCTATTTAACACTTATTTTAACCAAAGAAAATTACTTACCCTACCTTTAATAGAAAAAAAATATTCCTATTCAAGGCCACCAATGTATGCTTTAAATAGGCTTTGAAATTGCACTATAAATCAAGTGTGGGTAAAAAATCACACCCTGTGTGAAGTGGGCGGTGTCTTCCTAGCTAACCACAATACTGAATGGAGTCAACCAATGATATATGATATATGCTTTGATCTTAAAGAGCCACTTCTAGGAAGACTTTCTATTTTCTTCTCAATATCGGTTTTCCCTTTTCTCATTTCAGCCATAGTGATCTTTGACTTCTACTTTACTGTTCTCACGAAATGGACAGTATCTAAGTAATATACTAGTGTTACATCACAGTGGTTTTAGATTAGTTTCGTCATATGTATCACTAGCCAATCACAGCATGTGTCTTGCTAGCTAATCACAATACTGAATGGAGTCGATCAATCATGTACAAAAGATAAATACATTTATTGAAACACTCTTTATGATGGACAAAACCATAACTTAAAAAAAACAAATAAAGTTATGGTTGCTTATATAGGGCTATGCACATGTGTCATGTGACACTGGCCAATCACAGTCCTGAATAGATTGTGATTGGCCAATCACAGCGCAGGATAATTGTACAAATTTCCAAACCTCACTTTCAGGGGCGGTTTCACTGCCCAAGATATTTGTACATTTTTCCAAATCTCACTTATAGGGGCGGTTTCACCGCCCAAAAATGTGTGACATAATTTAAATTATGATGTTCTGTGTTCCAGCCTGAGATTTACTGATACAAACAGTACAATGTACAAAGCTGTGAGGATGTTAGTTTACTTAGCTTGTAGAGCTGCTATAAAGAACATAATAGAAATGTAAATGTATTTTTTTAAATGAGAAAAGTTTATTGTCCCAGAGGGATATTTGGCTTCACAGCTTGTTCAACATAGGAACACATAAGAACATTATACAACACAACATACACAAAGTACACCCTTAAATTCCGAACACACAAACAACAAGTCAGCGAGGCACTTTGTTTAATGCTGCAATGGCTGAGTGGACAAAACTTCTAAAGCAAACCTTTTCCCATCTCAAAGTTCTACATCTCTGTGCAGATGGTGTGATTGTAAAGTGACCATAAGATTAAGAGGACGCAGTGCTATTGTGAGTGCTAATAGGCATGTAATGCTAGTAAGTTTGTTTTTGTTGGACATGGTCAAAATATAGAAAAAGCATGGGGAACAGTAAAACAGAATAGGCTGGACTATGCTTTTGTAAAGTAACAACAAGAGGTGAGGGACAACAAACAGAAAATGGCAGTGTCTGTCATCAGAGAATTTGTAGATTGTCTGTTTCAAAAAAATAGATATTAAAGAATTGTAAATAGGAATTGTTTTGAAGATTTTTAACAACTCGAATCTTCTCTCATGGGGGTCCCTGTCACAAAATATTTTCAGATGGGGGTCCACGGCCAAATACATACACATATCAATTTGGGGTCCAGTATCTCACAAACATTTTACACAAAACCCAATTGTAGACGCTGTTACACAAATCATCTGTGTTTTTGTGTAAACACTGCTGTTCTAGGGTCCTGTTGTAGGGAGAGTCAATATAGCTGAGCAATGTGGAGTTGGAGGCAAAAATCCCATTCGGCCTGGACGGTTGGCGTAACCGTCTGGGCACGCCTATCGCGGGTTCAACTCCCGATTCTGACGGCCTTTGCTGCTTGTCACTCCCCATCTCTCTCCCCATTTCCTGTCAGCCTGTGCGTGGCGTGCGTGTGCGTGTGCGTGTCACGCGTGTGTGTGTGTGTGTGTGTTCGCTCGCTGTGCAGCACCACATGAAGTATGACATTGGGCCTCAGGCCTTTACCTTTGTATCTCTAATACCAACAACAACATAAATGTCATTGTCATATCCCAGGTGTGTAAAAAAAAAAAAAAAAAAAGGGTGGGTGGGTGAAATTCTAGTGCATAAAAATGTGTTATTTGCAGTTTTCAAGAAAGGGAAGAATAGAGATCAAATCAAGGAAAACAGATCAGATATGTAAAATATTCCTATGACGAGTAGAGTAGAATCATGTATATACATAATAAGGCTGTTGCCTTCAGGGTTAAATTCAAGGTCCTTGTGCTTACGTATAGAGCTCTGCATGGTCAAGCACCAGCATATTTAACCGACCTGCTAGAACGGTATATGTGCCGAGCAGGACCCTAAGGTCAGCCGACCAGGTTAGTCATCCCTCGAACCAACTACATAACCAGGGGCGACAGAGCCTTTCAGACTCTGGAATGCCCTACCGCAGGCCCTGAGAGCTGCAGCGTCTGTGGGCATTTTTAAGAACCACTTGAAAACACTTCTGTTTGGACTTGCTTTTGCGCAATATCTTTGTATTCTTTTTATTATTTCTTCCTTGTAATATGTCTTCTGTTTTTGTTCTGAGTTATATTGTACTGTTTTGCTGCTGTTTTTTGTTACATTTGTTGGTATGTAAAGCACTTTGTGAGTTTTTCTCTGTGAGAAGTGCTATATAAATAAAATGTACTTACTATAATGCAGGAGGCAGCAGGACGAGTGCTTCCAAACTCGAACACATAGAAAGATTATCGCACATTTTATTGACAGAAAGTTGCTCATAACATGACAATGGAGGATTTCTAAAACAAACAACGCACAGATACAAAGAGGATAACCCAAGCTGTCTGTACAGCTGCAAAATTGGTGAGTTTATTGTTAATACAATCAGATATTATAGGACTTTTCTGTTTCATGAATGGGCTTGACATTTCAACTTGGATGCATAGCATCTAAGTTGCTTGTTTAACAAGGTTACACTTATATATTTATTTTCGTGGTTGAAATACCACCAAATCCTGGGACTTGTGTGACTCAATGTTTAGTTTTCTATTCCAATTGTTGATGCCTGTACAGTACTGTCTCTTTAAGACTTCACTGTAGTCGAGGGTTGATGACCTCACAGCTGCGCCTCCCTCTCAGTACACGCTGGATTCACTGAGAGGAGGTCATAGTAATGATACATTGGAGGAGGAGGTATGCTTTGTTTGGTCCGCCAGAGTTAACGTTTTTATTTCGTTTTGTAAGCAGTGTTACACAACAGTGTGCAACTAGAAATTATGCTAGATTCCTTTTGTGTTGCTGAACCTGTGTATATGGAGGACTGCATACTATACTCACATACAGGACTGCACATTATACAGTGTTGCTATGCTCATTTGGGATGTGCTTGCACTGTATTTTAATGACGTGACACGCACGTCGCTTAACACCTACACTATAGGTCACACAATGGACAATTGATATGCATCTAGGCTTATTCCTATGTTAATTCGCTAGGTGTCGGGAGCCTTTGTAAACTTTGTTGAGGTGTGAATTTAAAGTAGTTTTAAATCTATGCGTGTGCCTGCGCGTGCTCCTGGTCAAATAGGTTCCTGCACGGCGTGCAAGGCCATCCCATGAGCAATGCAACCCTGTGAAAGAGCAACCAGCAGCAACTTGTGTCCGAGTCCCTTCTTCCCAGCAACCACAGAACACAACGCAGAGGTTATCAGGGGTTAACGAATTCTGGTCCAGAGCGTTAGTGAGTTCTCTCTAACGCCCTGCCAGGCGCTGGAAAATAAAAATAAAATATTTCACCGGAAGGAAAAATCTGGTCAATAGAAAAATTCCATTGACCAGATCTGTAGAGGACACTGTGGAGAAAACATGTTTTCCTTCCGGTGAAATATTTTCTTTTCTGGACAAAGTGTATTTTACAGAGAAGGTGGGGTGGCCTGGCAGAGCGTTAAAGAGAACTCACTAACGCCTTGGACCAGGGCTAACGGATGTGCAGCCAGCCAGTAGACTAGCAGAGCCAGGCACACCCGTGGCCGTTACACTTGTAGCCCATAGCACTTGACCTAGTTATGATGACCATGCAGATATGCCCTGATCATTTGTTATCATGTTATTGAATGTTATTCAGACATATACTAGGTTCATTGTTTATGTAGTATCCTATAGTTCCAATGTACAGAATTAGATAGCTTGAGGTTTAGACAGATGCTACGTGTATTGTTTTGGTATCCTGTAGTTTAAATGTATAGATGTATTATTTTGATAGTATAATGTTTAAACTGTATGCTAGATTCTTGGTTTAACTATCCTAGTTTACTGAAAATTAATTATACACGCTATCTCTACATTTGATGTAGGAGTAGGCCTATGTGTTTACCTTGTATATTGTAAGTCACTCTGGAGAACAGCATCTGCTAAATCACAATATAACAAACTGCCAACTGTTCCATAACCAGGGCTGCTTTTTCCCCTTCTTCTGACCCCCATTATGCCCTTTAGTGTTTAGAGTTTTGTTTATGATGATAACCCAACTGCCACGTGTCTTTAATTGTTCTTTCCTTTATTATATGTGAAGCAGATCAGGTTGGAGGTGACAGCGTGGTGTTGTGGAGGAGAACTATCTGTAGGGCTCTAGGCCACCTGGCTTCCATCCACTTACTGCATCTAGTTGTGTTTATCTGTAGTGTGCACCTAACCCACTAGCGCAGGAGTCTTCAACAGGGGGTCCGTGACCCCTAGGGGGTCCTCAGAGTTGCTACAAGGGGGCCGCCAAATGTTTAAGTGATAGGATTTTTTATTTTTACAGTAACCACTTGAACCCTAGCATCCTGGAGGGTTGGGGTGGGGTAAATGTGCCTGCACAATACGGACAAAATGTCATACAGTACCTCAATATTTATGCCAAATATCTCCATAGTGAGAATGATCATTCAGCCTCAGTGTACGCTCTCCTATGAGGGTATACTGTAGAGGTACAGACATGTCCATAGTCTGGCCTGGGGGCAGGTTTTACATGGCCTGCAGGCCACAGCTTCCTTTCTAAAATGTATTGTATTTGTCCTGCCTGTCAATGTGTAAATGCATGCATTGAAGTTCCCACTGAGAATTTTTCGGGCTATTAGACGTCTAAAATACGTCTAAGGGCTATGCTAGGCAACGTCTAGGCTAAGGTTGATTAGCTGTTTTTTAAGAGTCTATTTATAGACTGTCTATATTATAGCCGTTGAAATGACGTCTATAATATAGACGGTCTGTAAATAGACGCTTAAAACACATCTAATCAACGTCTAGGCTAAGTCTAAAAAACTTTCACTGTTATACCAATTATAACCCTGTTTTAGACGGAGGTCTAATAGCTGACTATGGCTCACTGGGATGTATATTGAGTGTTTTAGTAGTAATTAACCTGGACAGATATACTGTTTCTAGGTAGAATTGTAAGGATTCCTAACTGCTTGTTCCTTATGTTGTCTTCTGTTCAGATGGCAGTGTAGCCACATGTAAAACAATGTCTTTCACATTTTGAGAATGAGACGATTTATTAGACTGTAAATTATAATAGCAATGCAGTGCATGCATGTGAAAAAGGCAGAATAAAATGGTTCTAATGCGATGCATTTGTATGTGACTTTGTTATGGTTCAAACGTACCGTTATGACAGTCGTCCCTATAAGGTGTTTTCATATTTTCATATATGGCCCCTTTGCAAAAAGGTTTGGACACTGGAAAGTACAGTTCAATACAAGGTCTACTGTACTAAAAGGATTTTAAACCCAAGAAATGTGCATACAGCTGGTTCTGGTGACCAACGGACATGTATATCATTGCTGTCAGGTGGGAGGAAACCTTGTCCAAAACTGTTTCTTTTCAGAAATGTAAAAAAAAAGGTGTTCTAACGCTTATTTAGTCACAAGCTCTTAATACTTTTCATTGGTTCAATATTTATAAAAACCCACAGACATACTTCTCCATATTTAAACATTCATGTTTTTCTTTTGTAAATGTGACCACTTTTACTAAAAAAAAACAGATCTACAAGCTCACAATGCTTCACATCCTGATGTGTTGTGAGCTTGTAGATCTGCTACTTTTGTGTGACAGAATATGACGAGGTAGGGTATTCATTTACAAAAAAAGGTTTTGTCCGACAGCACACAGCAACAATATCTGAGTTACAAAGCATGTTGTGTATCAACAATGTGATTCTCAGTGAAGTTTTAAACCAGAATCAAATCCATGTCAAAAACTACTCGAGCCTTTTTCTCAGAAATAACATTTTCAAAAACACGATTCAATAAGATGGACAAGTTTACTAAGACTAAAAAGTAAAGTCCAGCACTACAGTCCATAAACAACAGTAAAGGCTCAAACACTGACAGATGAACATTGAGGATGCAAAAATTATAGAATATTTTAATTACAAAAGTGCAAAAAAGTGACATGCTGAAAAAAGTGACAGAGTGGAGGTTTCGGTCCTCAGACCATCATCAACAGGATATAAATAAAATCTAATTTAGTCTATGATTCTCCAATTTCATGTGAAATAAAAAATAAATAAATTCTAAAACGCTGAATAATATTAGTCACATTATTGGGCACATGTAACAAAATAGAAAAGTGTCACGATGACATCACAGTCTTCATCACTCTAGTTACTATAGGCTATATTATTCAATAACGTTTTCATTACATTGTATTAATGAAACTATCATCAAAACATGTCACTCCACTTTATACAATTCAAATGGAATAGAATGTTGCAATTGATACGTTTGTTTTTCGTGCGAGCATGCCTGTGTGTTTTTGTAAACACATTGTAAAGTGGTTTGGATAAAGGCGTTATATACAATAAAGCAGCATTTAGGGGTTGTGTCCACCAAGACGTTTTTTTTCCTGAGTACAGCTCATGTTTTTAAGTGGAAGCACTCCCAGGTGCCTGGAAGCGCTCCCAGGCGAGCGCCCCGCCGTTTACAGCCAGGGTAAAAAAAAGCCTCAGTTGACACGGTACCTTAAAATGTATCGTCAAGTTACCTTAGCTTAGCTACCATTAGCTACTGTACCTGGTTTTCATCATAAACTTAAACCAAAAACCTAAATGATATGTATATACAGTAATTTGCAATAGTTTGGAAGTGAAATGTAGAATGTACAACCACAGAATAGTACGTAGCTTAAGCCGAGCCATGAGGCCCATAGAGCAGGAGGGCAGGAGCCTATCTACTGTTTCTGTAGCGTGAGGCAGCTTGATGTACATGTACACCCCCCCCCCCCTCACCCCCAGCCATGATAATACATTTTATATTTATAAAGCGCTTTTCGAAACATGGTTTACAAAAGTGCTTTACAGTGGCAACATACAATACAGTACACTAAGAACCATTCAGCTTAATAGTTTTTTGTTGGGTGTTTACCCTGAAGCACCTTAAAAACAGCTGGTAAGATAAACGACAATAAAATCATTACAGTAATAAACAAAACAATAAACTAAGTGATCTAATAGAAAGCCTTGGTATAAAGGTAGGTTGTCAGAAGTGATTTGAAAGATGCCACTGAGTTGATAGTCTCCGATCTAAAAGGTCACAAAGCATCACGAAGCAACGTGTCGTGAGCTTCTAGAGCTTAAAAAATATATATAAATACAATTTACAATGTAGGCATTTAGCTCTTAATCCAGAGCGATTTACAGCAAGCAAGGGTTAGGGTTATTTATAATAAATTCCAAATGTGTTTTCAGATGGGGGTCCACAGGCTATTACATATGAAATTGGGGGTCCTTGCTCCTTGACATGAAAATGTTTGCGAACCACTGATAGATGTCACTAAACACTTCACACATCACCCAGGTGGAGGCGCTGCTGGTCTAGGATCAGACAAGAGAGACAGAGCTGAAGGAGATGGAGGTGAAAACCATTCATTTTCTCCATAGAGCAGCAGTGGTTCCTAAACTTTTCTGGATCAGGGCCCACTTTAAAGTATTAAAGGGGATTAAGGATTATTATAAAAAAAAAAACGTCTATGGAGAAAATGTATGGGATTTTTACTGACTCCAGCGCCAGTGATAAATACAGTTATGCTCTATTGCGAGGGTTCCCAAACGTTCCAGTGCCGCGACCCCCCAAAAAAACATATTTGCACCCCACCCTGACAAGTACTTGGGATTGTAGGCATTACATTTAGCTTCACTCGGTTACACAGATAAATATTGTGAAAATAGCCGATCTACAAGTTCACAACTCCTCGCACTGCAAGGCCTTGTGAGCTTGTAGATCAGCTATTTTCACAATGTTCCCGATCCCGAGTTTGGGAAACGCTGCTCTATTGTACTGTAGGTGTGGAGACAGGCTTCTGCACTTTGGCGTAAAGACTTGTAGATTCTAAACCAGAACTAGAACCAGAGGCAGAGCCAGGACCAGAATGCATCTGGACTTTGGAGTAGATACTGTGTGGTTCAGAGCCAGGACCAGAATGCAGCTGGACTTTGGAGTAAACACAGTCTGGTCCAGAGCCAACACCGGAGGGGACCTGGGAAACAGCGCCAACTTGAGGCGATGTCTGGTTACGTCTGGTCAGAGTCCTGCTCGGGATTTCCTCATACTGCAGACAGAGAAAAATATTAATATACTGTCTGTTGATAAAATGATTTCATCATACTGTATATCATTATGTTTACTTTATTACAATCAATTACAGGTCCTTTAAAGGAGCACTTCAGCCATTTCAACCATATCTTCATATAATCGGTCCTCTAAGCTCACTCTGTGTCTCAGAGGAGGGCTGTGGACAGTTCAGAAACCTGCCCACCCACCGGCTTCGAATGCTATCAATGCATTCAATGGGAGATTATCACGTTTTATCAGACCATTGAAGTCTGATAAAAGTAGTCTGATAAAAGTAGGCGAGTAGGCGACATACTGACTTACCCGCGATTTGTCAGACCATTCATTGGGCGTAATCAGGAGATACTGACCTACTTGGAGGCGGAGCAGTCCCTACAACATGATTTATGATTCTGTGCCTATCGGTACATAACTCCAACAGCGCTGAGTAGGCTCAGGCAAACGTCACACCGTTCGGGACGGCAACTCGCTCGCTTTGGCTCGTTCGGTGGTCCTTCTCGTGGTTCCAGTTCGCCTGAGACTGCGCGCCTCCGTCATGGTCCGAAACCAAAACCGGAACTGGACTTTTTAAGTCATCTCCGTTGGAAGGTCAGTATGTCTTGATAACACCCAATGAATGGTCTGATAAATCGCGGGTAGGTCAGTATGTGGCCTACTTAGCCCATTCAATGGTCTGATAAAAGGTGATAATGTCCCATTCAATACATTGATAGCATCCGAATGGGGTGACCCACCAGTGACATTGGTAGGCAGATTTGGTAATTTCAAACAAAATGTCAAACCTTTTTAATACCCTTCTTTAAATGCGTGAAATCTCTGCGTGTGTATGTGTGAGTGAGTGTGTGATGTGCGTCCGCCGCGGACAACAAGAACTGCCTGACCGCTCGACTTCAAACTCAGCGAGCATATCACTGAGGACCTATGGTGATACTCCAGTGGGAATAATGGTTGTCCAAAGAAATATCTATAATTCCGCAAATTCCCATGTCTGATTTCATCAATGTGACGTCAAATAGCACTGACATCATAGACTGGCCTGGACTCCATATCGTGTTGTGACATTTTATCCCCCCCCCCCCGGCCCCTTATTTTGTGCACTTTATAACATGTTAAACTTATGACAGGGGTTTGGTGGTGGGCCAGACAATTGAGAATAGGCCGGAACTGTACCACGGGCCTAGCCTGGTAAACCCCTCCCTCCGGAAATCTCATTTGTATTTGATTTCAGGAGTGAGCTGGGCAGGAGTAATACCGTTGACTGACAACCCCTTCAGCCAATCAGCAGTTCATTCCCCTTCAGCCAATCAGCAGTTCATTCCACCACTACCAGAGCACCATGATGCAAGGGGACTTTTGAAAGCGCCATGCCAAAAATAGGTTGCTTTATTCGGATACATGCGTGTCACTGCCCACCCCTGCCGGTTCTCTGAAAAAATAAATAAATAAATAGGCTCTGTCATGATTAATTGACCACATATATGAAGTTAAATAACTAAATTCTATCCTAACGATATCTTAAAAGTAAATTCTGTGCCACAAAAAATAAGTTTGAGAGCGTTTTGAAGTTTTAAAACCGAAACCAAAAACGGTGGACAAAATTTCAATGGCCGACATTCCATTTCGGTCCGCTGCACTCGGCTCCATTCGGGTTCACTCGGGTTCCACCTGATTGGCCAACCTCCGCTGTCAATCACAGAACAATGAGCATGGACGCTGAAAGGTGAGTCCATTTTGTGGACGAGCAAGAAACGCACAGATAAGCCCTCAGGCCAGACCCAATTCCTGAAATCAAATGCAAATGAGATTTCCGGAGGGGGGTTACCAGGCTACCACGGGCCACCTACTAGAGAGCCCTTTATGTTGATAGCAGTGCAGATGGCTAGTATCAGTCTCTTATATTTGTATTCCTTAGTTTTTAAATGTTAGTTGTACTTCTCTACTCTACCAGGCATCTATTCTGTAGTATAGTAGTATTAGTCATAATCAGGTGTAAAGGGATCAATACAGACAGCAATAAACCACCTATGAGTGTTAATAGCATCAATGTGTACGTTCCTACAGTGTTGATAACATGATAATAACATGTGTATGTTCATATAGTGTTAATAACATGTGTATGTCCATACAGTGTTAAACATGTTAATAACATGTTAGTAATTATGGAAGACATAGAAATGTCCACTGACCACAGCGAGGGCGTGGTTTCCAGGTGGGTTGGGAGGTGAAAGGTCACTGTCAGGGTGCCTGGGTCTGTTGTGACGACGAGCTGATAAATAAAAACCTTCAAAACACACAGAAGACACATCAAGATCAAAAAAGAAGTCTGTACAACACTTTTTTTACTGTGCAAAAATAGGCCTACTCTATAAAATAGGTTCCGAATTGCAGCTGTAAAGTAATGAAACAGTCTCAAATCACTTCAGTACGGAGCCCCTTAGGGGACATTACTAGGTAGATTGTTTTAAGGGTAGGTTACATTATTTTAAGAGCTAGGTAGATTGTTTTAAGGGTAGGTACATTATTTTAAGAGCTAGGTAGATTGTTTTAAGGGTAGGTACATTATTTTAAGAGCTGGTGGTTTATGTTTTCTGGTATGGAAAAAAAAAACATAGGCTATAACATTTTTTTTGAGGGATGAGTTTTTTTTTTTGAGGGATGAGTTATTTTTTTTGAGGGATGAGTTATTTTTTTTGAGGGATGATTTTTTTTTTTTGAGGGATGAGTTTTTTTTTTTGAGGGATAATTTTTTTTTTTGAGGGATGAGTTTTTTTTTTTGAGGGATGAGTTTTTTTTTGAGGGATGAGTTATTTTTTTTTGAGGGATGAGTTTTTTTTTTTGAGGGATGAGTTTTTTTTTTTGAGGGATGAGTTTTTTTTTAGGAGGGATGAGTTTTTTTTTTTAGGAGGGATGAGTTTTTTTTTTAAAGAGGGATGAGTTTATTTTTTTAGGAGGGATGAGTTTTTTTTTTAAAAGAGGGATGAATTTTTTTTTTAGGTTAGTTTTTTTTTTCATGCATGACAAAAAAAAAAAACTTTGAAAAAAAAAAAAAAAACTTGGACCAAAAAAAAATATTATGCCTATCTTCAAAATAAAACCTCTCCTTTTCAAAGTCGCTATTTATAGAATAGTGGAGCGGCTAAGAGAAAAATCGTTCACTTTGTGATGCAAGCATGAAATTTGGTACATTTACTCTTCAAACCCCACTCTTTTCAAAAATACCGCTGGCCACGCAAAATTCCAAAATGGCGGCCCACAAATCCAAGATGTCTGTCCAAAAGTGAGGTTTTTCCTTTATAACTCGAAATGTATTGATTTTAAGCACCATAAATGTATTAAAGTTGAATATAAATTTGGGCATTGTGGATATTTTGGTACCACGTACATGACTGTATCTATTACGGTTCTTGAGATACAGCATATAGGTACTTTTACAGACTCAGGAGAGTAAGAAATGTGCAACATTGATTGTTAATAAGTGAATATGGTGATATTTGGTGTTATTTTCATAACCTGTTATTTTCAGTAGGGTTATAACATACAATTCTAAATCCAAGATGGCGTCCAAGATGGCTGCCATTAACTTGAAGTAATCATATCTTAGCAACTATGATAAAAAAAAATTGGCGTGCATATGTTTTTTGGTCTATGAATCCAATGGGGCCATTGCAGTACAGAATTTAGACGTTGATAAAAGTGGATATTTTGGTACCTAGTGCATGTCTATATCTATTGCGGTTCTTGAGATACAGCTTATAGGTTCTTTTACGGAATCGGGAGAGCATAAAAAAGAGGTTTGAGTTACACCTCACAGTTGCAACTGCACAGAGCTGTACACATGAGACCCAGTTTATAGCACTTGCACCTGCCACGACAGCCACATTTACAGCCACATTTGGTAAGCTGTTTGCACGTCTTGGCTATTGGAGAGTTGGCTGTCCAGAAGACCTGCCATTCCTCACCAACCTTCTGCCATCCCCAGTCTGCAGGGTCCTCTGCTCCTGGCTGACACTGGGTTGCCTGGGCCCACACACAACCAGCCTGGTAGGCAGCACGCCTGGTGTGTTGGAGCAAAGCTCTGGTTGGTGGGATTGACTCATAAGGCCTCTGCTTTCTGGCAAACATGTCAAACCTGGCCTCATCCACAGTAGCAGCTGTGCTGGATCTGTCATACATTAGGATGACAAACCTCTCCAGAATCTGTAGGTCACAATCCTCCACTGTGGGAGGGTAAATACCCAGTTTGGAGAATACAGGCGAGACCTCTGGGCATATCTCCCATGTCTGCCAAGCAGTTTTCTTGCCTTTGTTGCGGAAGGCTGACACGGTGTCACATCCTGTAAAGGCATGAAAGAATAGCATGCCTTTGACCTTCTCCTGGCCAACAAAATGAAAAGGTCATGCACACTGATCCAGCGCAGGCTCTGACCTTGTCCAAATGCAACCCACATCTGCTGTAGTCCAGCCTCTTGAAGAGCAGCGAAGACACTTGCTAAGATGAGAACATCTGTGTCATTTGCCTTGATCAGGATGGATTGGCTACCATGTTCTGCAGCATGTTTGGCGTGCACAAAGATGCGGCTATCAGCTTGCTATTCTTTCATGCCTTTACAGGATGTGACACCGTGTCAGCCTTCCGCGACAAAGGCAAGAAAACTGCTTGGCAGACATGGGACATATGCCCAGAGGTCTCGCCTGTATTCTCCAAACTGGGTATTTACCCTCCCACAGTGGAGGATTGTGACCTACAGATTCTGGAGAGGTTTGTCATCCTAATGTATGACAGATCCAGCACAGCTGCTACTGTGGATGAGGCCAGGTTTGACATGTTTGCCAGAAAGCAGAGGCCTTATGAGTCAATCCCACCAACCAGAGCAGCTTTGCTCCAACACACCAGGCGTGCTGCCTACCAGGCTGGTTGTGTGTGGGCCCAGGCAACCCAGTGTCAGCCAGGAGCAGAGGACCCTGCAGACTGGGGATGGCAGAAGGTTGGTGAGGAATGGCAGGTCTTCTGGACAGCCAACTCTCCAATAGCCAAGACGTGCAAACAGCTTACCAAATGTGGCTGTAAATGTGGCTGTCGTGGCAGGTGCAAGTGCTATAAACTGGGTCTCATGTGTACAGCTCTGTGCAGTTGCAACTGTGAGGTGTAACTCAAACCTCTTTTTTATGCTCTCCCGATTCCGTAAAAGAACCTATAAGCTGTATCTCAAGAACCGCAATAGATGTAGACATGCACTAGGTACCAAAATATCCACTTTTATCAACGTCTAAATTCTGTACTGCAATGGCCCCATTGGATTCATAGACCAAAAAACATATGCACGCCAATTTGTTTTATCATAGTTGCTAAGATATGATTACTTCAAGTTAATGGCAGCCATCTTGGACGCCATCTTGGATTTAGAATTGTATGTTATAACCCTACTGAAAATAACAGGTTATGAAAATAACACCAAATATCACCATATTCACTTATTAACAATCAATGTTGCACATTTCTTACTCTCCTGAGTCTGTAAAAGTACCTATATGCTGTATCTCAAGAACCGTAATAGATACAGTCATGTACGTGGTACCAAAATATCCACAATGCCCAAATTTATATTCAACTTTAATACATTTATGGTGCTTAAAATCAATACATTTCGAGTTATAAAGGAAAAACCTCACTTTTGGACAGACATCTTGGATTTGTGGGCCGCCATTTTGGAATTTTGCGTGGCCAGCGGTATTTTTGAAAAGAGTGGGGTTTGAAGAGTAAATGTACCAAATTTCATGCTTGCATCACAAAGTGAACGATTTTTCTCTTAGCCGCTCCACTATTCTATAAATAGCGACTTTGAAAAGGAGAGGTTTTATTTTCAAGATAGGCATAATATTTTTTTTTGGTCCAAGTTTTTTTTTTTTTTTTCAAAGTTTTTTTTTTTGTCATGCATGAAAAAAAAAACTAACCTAAAAAAAAAAAAAAATCCCTCTTTTTAAAAAAAAACTCATCCCTCCTAAAATAAAAACTCTTCCCTCTTTTTGAAAAAAAACTCATCCCTCCTAAAAAAAAAAGCTCATCCCTCTTTTAAAAAAAAACTCATCCCTCCTAAAAAAAAAACTCATCCCTCTTTTAAAAAAAAACCTCATCCCTCCTAAAAAAAAACCTCATCCCTCAAAAAAAAATAACTCATCCCTCAAAAAAAAAAACTCATCCCTCAAAAAAAAAAAACTCATCCCTCAAAAAAAAAAAACTCATCCCTCAAAAAAAAAAACTCATCCCTCAAAAAAAAAAAACTCGTCCCTCAAAAAAAAAAAATTATCCCTCAAAAAAAAAACTCATCCCTCAAAAAAAAAAACATCCCTCAAAAAAAAAGTTATAGCCTATGTTTTTTTTTTTCATACCAGAAAACATAAACCACCAGCTCTTAAAATAATGTACCTACCCTTAAAACAATCTACCTAGCTCTTAAAATAATGTACCTACCCTTAAAACAATCTACCTAGTAATGTCCCCTAAGGGGCTCCGTACTTCAGCAATCATTGTGTGATCTGATTACAGAAATAAAATACCTCTAAGTCACAGTTTTAACTATTATTATTGAAATCTGAACCCTATATTCAGGACCTGTGACCTTTAAAACGCTGACCCTCTGAAAGTTGTACAGACCTGCTAATGCTGTTAGCGCTGTGATCACAATGACGTTGATAACCAGAGACACGATTGTGAGCGGACCACAAATGGAATCCCTCTGACAGTCTTTGGCTGTCAGCTCACCAGCTGAAAAAACAAGTCAATTTCATCCCAACAAAAAGATGAGACATTTCTTTGTTTTTACTTGTCTTTTCCGATCAGGGATGGAGTTTTCTGGATTGAATACAAGTACTGTACTAGTTAAAGATTAAAGCCTAATACACAACATATTTCAAGTTAAAATCTCTCAAAAGTCAGGAAGCTTGGCATGCTTACCACAGACGAGATGGAAGGTTTCATCAAAGGTGGCGTTATCTACATGGGTGCAGTAAAACAATCTCATGTCTTTCACAGTCACCTTGTGAATGAACAGACGATTACCCTGCTTCACAGAGAACCTGTCTCTGAAAGTCTCACTAAAATACTTAGCGCCTTTTTTATTGTACGTTCTCAGAATTGGAACAGGATCTCTTCCCGGTGGCTGCATGTTCCAGATGACGTCACTTTGATCCAGAGAACAGTTGAGGATGGTGCCTTGTCCCAGGTCCACAGGTACATAGATCCATTTCAGAGTGTGGACAGAGGTCATAAAAACACCACAGAAAAACAACAGCATCTGTACGTGTTTCTCCATGTTGTTGTTCAGCACACACACCTACTGTCTGTCTGTCTGTCTCTCTCTCTCTCTCTCTCTCTCTCTCTCTCTCTCTCTCTCTCTCTCTCTCTCTCTCTCTCTCTCTTCTCTCTCTCCTACGCTGTCACTGTCTCTCCTGCAGTCTCTGCAGTCTCCCTCCCAGCGGTGCTACTGTCTAAATAAAATAGAGGCATGTATGGCAGTGCATTAACAGCTTCCTTTTTAAAATAAGTTTGAAGTCAGTCAAGCCTCCTTCCGAAGAAATGTGACGCTGCAGTAACCTATAGCTGTCTGATTTCCTGATTTGTGATGTCCTGTTTAACGTGATGCAACCACAAACGACAAGCTAACTTCAACAGGAAGTTAAAGCTGCTGCTTTTTAATAATGAAATGTGAATAGGCCTAAGAACTTGTTGAGATATGTTGCAGCAGCAGTTATAACATTATCATATACCAAATCATTATTTTTTTTAACATGACACAGTTTAATATAATATAAAATCATCAATCATTTATTTTTCTAGTGAGGATGAATTTGTCTGTATGCAGACAACTCTCCCATCCCAAATACACAACAGACTCAAACTAAGTTCCATTATGACTCTAATTTCCGTGGCATTTTTTATAACTTTTAATAAGATTGTTTTCATAGTGTAAGTAAACAGACCAGACCTCTACATCTAGAAACGGCAAAGGTCTTCCCAGAATGCATCTGGTTCAGGAAGTGTTTAGTTCCTCAAAGGCAGGCATATCATAGACATATAAAGGTAGACGCCTACTTCGGCTCTGAGGCATTGGTATCTCGGGCGCCATTTTAGCGTAGGCAAGCTTCCGCGTGTGTCACAGAAGGGGGCGTTCAGTAGGCCAATCAGAGCCAGGTGGGGGTGGGTCTTTTTGTAACCCAGCTCTTAACCCTTTAAAAGGCAGCAGCTGCGCAGTATCTAGTTAGTTGGAACTTGGCAAACCCCACACTCTGGGTTTGTGCAATAATAAATCGTCTTTTACTGCAGTTTAAACAGGTTCCTAGAGACTTTGGAATTATATGCTTTTGGTATTATTTTATCATTATTACCATTATGATATACTGCTCTGTGACTTTGGAATTATATGCTTTTGGCTGTCTTGTAGTATTTGTGTTATATGTTATGCTTTCAGTGCCATTAAAATATGGAACACAGACATTTTAAAAAATCTCAAATGAACAATTATTTCAGTCTTTCAAAGTTGATAGCTCTGTTCTGACCTGAATAGCTAACATTAAAGACGGGGTGCCGTGATTTTCGGTGATCCCCCCCCCCCCCCCCCCCCTAAAACATAATCATCAGGTATTATGGTTATACTAGGAGCAAGATTTTTTTCAAAAAAGTGTACAGATATTGTTAAATTTGTAAAATTGTGTTTTTATGTGGACACGCCTCCAGTTCATTAAGTATACCTGGTTCTCACCTTAGCACCTCCTCCACCACCTTAGCACCACCCACCTGTCCTAGTCCCTCCTCCTCCTCATGCCCACACCTGTTGTGTTATGATAATGAGGGGGAGGGTATGTTTTTACTATGTCACTAAAGCGCTGCTTTTCTATTGGCACGTTTGACCCTCAAGGTTTCAGCCTCCAGGTAGTAACTCAAAATAGTCAGAGAAGACATAAAACACCATAAAAACACCACCTCATAGACACATGAAAAACAGAAAAAGTGCAAAACCATGGCACCACCTCTTAAGGATGTTGGAAAGGCAATTCTGCAATGTGGCCAGCATATTTCATGTAGTTTGTCAGTGAATGGAGACAAAAATATTTTGTGACTATTACTGTTACTTGAAAGTATTTTGGTATGAACATATGCAATTTAGATGTACCCAAATATAGGCCTACGCCTACTGGATCCATAACTCCATGTCTCGCATTTGTGACAAAATTCAGGGAGTTGTGATGATTTTAATTGTGGAGGGACCGTCTGCTTCAATGGACATAAATGCATTAGAACAGTGGTTTTCAACCTTTTTCATATCAAGGTCCATTATTTATTCGGCATTTGAGCCACGGAACACCGTTTGATGAGCTTTAGCCTCTCACACCCAAAACTTAGAATATGTTGTTGTTGTTATCATTCGATAAGCTGCTGTCAAAATAACTATTATTTACGTTCTCTAATTGTATAGTAAGTAATGCAGATGTTTAACAATTTGACTCTTGAGAGTGTGATGTTGTACTCAAGATTTAAAGATCTATAAGGGTCCATTTGGTTATGATTGATTTATTGATTTATTTAATTAGGCAAAAATAATGTAAAACATCACAGTTACATTTATATTACTTTTGTCTAAAAGGTCTGTCCAAAAAAGTCCTTGCGGACTTGTTTCCGTTGAGGTCCTTGGTATTCATTTCATAGACGTAGCAACCAAATAGTTCAATAACAACATAAAAATATACAGAGAAAAAATAACACAAGAAAAAGAAGAAGCATGAAAATATATATATATATACAACTCTCCATCATTTAGCTGGGGACCACCTGGACCCCCTCAAGGACCACTGGTGGTCCCCGGACCACTGGTTGAGAACCAGTGCACTGACAAGTCCTTGCTCCAACGAACTGCAGAGGCCAATGAGGTATCTAGGTTTCTATATCTATGAGGCATATACTGTAAGTGACATAAAGGAGACATGTGGAAGACATGGAGACGATGACATCACAGCACGTCCTTTCCGGGACTTGTCAGAATCTAGTTGTATAAAAATATCCTGTTATATTTTTATACAACTAGATTCTGACAAGTTCCGGAGGCGTCTACCTTTATATATCTATGGCTAGCATCCTTGTAAATTGAGGCTATATAAGAAGTGAGAGTTCATATGAATGGCCTGTAGTCTCGCTGTTTCACCCCTGCTGGTATCAGAAGCAATTAGGCTCTATTCAAGCAGATCTGTTTTTACACCTCATGTAGGAGGGGTGTGGCTACCTTGTGATGAGTTTGATTGACAAGCTACGGCAGTGGCTCAGGGGTAGAGTGGCCGGTAGAGCGGCCGGATGGAAGCCGTGAGGTTTCCAATCCGATCCCGGGCTCCCCCAGAGTTAGTGTAGAAGTGTCCTTGAGCAAGACACTGAACCCCTAACTGCTCCCGATGAGCAGGTTGGTGCCTTGCATGGTTTCCTCCTCCATCGGTGCATGAATGTGTGTGTGTGAATGGGTAAATGTAATGCACAATCTATGTATAGCGCTTTGGATAAAAGCGCTATGTAAATGCACCATTTACCATTTATTTACACAGGAGGTGGGCATATCAGTCACTCTTCATTGCAGATTTCATGCCAGATGCTTGTGGTTTAGATTTAACTCTAATGAAATGAATTTCCTCTTATGTTTACATCTTTTGATTATAATAACTTAAACCCTTTCACAGCGCCTGTAGCCTATGTATCACATTAATTTCACGTGATTTTGGAGGCCGAAAATGTTGGATGCACAATAGATCAAAGGCTGGGTCTGGTCTTCAACTTTTTCGGTAAGTTGGTTCATATTTTATTTGTTTTGGTGATAGCTTGTTTGTTGATTTAACATTTCAAACACTTAAGTGAATATAAACAAAGGGATTCTACCGTTGCGCCTCAGCCTTAAACGGCCAGTCCGGTGCGTCACAGGGGTAGGGACAGTAGATACAGAAAGGAGAACGCTGGAACAACACGGACAGTTTAGGCCTTTTATCTATTTTCGGTGCAAGTAAAACAGACTGACGTTTCGGTCTTTCGACCTTCCTCAGAGTCATAGGTGGCAGCATCAAGGTAGATGATTATATACAGAGGTGAGCATGGGCTGTGCTCTCAATAAACCAATGGTGGATGGCCCTCTGTTTAGTGGTAATTACCTAGTACTGCATGTCACAATCTCAAGGTTGCGCCTATCAGTGGTGATTAGGCTTAGTTATGACATTTTATTTCATTATTGTTAAACTCCAAGGTAAAAGTTAAGTACTTAGTGGTGGAGTTTACATAGAGGAGGAACGCTTGCAGCTCATCTACGGTGCCCTTCCAGATCAAGAGCACATCATCATTGTAACTAATTTTTATTTGCAATGCCAGGGGACTGCTCTGGGTAGTGCTTTTGCCCCGTCATATGCTTGTCTGGTTATGGGCTTCTGGGAAGAACGATTTATACACAATCCTGTAAATAACACATTTCTCCCTAAAATAGCTCTCTGGCGCCGTTACATTGATGATGTGCTCTTGATCTGGAAGGGCACCGTATATGAGCTGCAAGCGTTCCTCCTCTATGTAAACTCCACCACTAGGTACTTAACTTTTACCTTGGAGTTTAACAATAATGAAATAAAATGTCTAGATCTCACCATCTTTAAAAGTACTGATGGTTTGTTTGACACCACTATCTACCGTAAACCACTCAGTAGGAATACTTTATTAAGAGCGAATAGCAACCACTCTAAACAACTCATTCGGAATATTCCTATTGGCCAATATCTGCGCCTTAGGCGGAACTGCAGCTCCACCACAGACTTTGAATCTAAAGCTACAGAGCTCACTAACCGCTTCACAGAAAGAGGTTATAATCCAGTGGACCTAGACGCAGCATATAACAGAGCCCTACATACAGACAGAACGTCCCTACTAATAAAAAAACCTAAACAGACACCCACTCGGCTCTGTTTCTCAACACAATACTCTCCAGCGGCAGGGTTAATTAAGAATGCTTTCCTAAAACATTGGCACGTTTTAAAAAGTGATCCCAAACTTGTCAACATGTGTAATGATCCTCCTCTCTTTTCTTTCAGACGCTCCAGAAGCCTCAGAGACCGTCTTGTCCACTCGGACATGAATACACCCTCCCCCCCACTTGGCTCCCTAATCCCCCACAGGGTTTCTATAAATGTGGCAACTGCGCCCAATGCTCTAATTCATCTAATGCTAAATGTTTTACCCATCCACGTACAGGTAAAAAATACAAAATATCCTCATTTATAAATTGTAACTCAACCCATGTGGTATATATGCTCAAGTGTCCCTGTGGACTGGCATATATTGGTCAAACCAAGAGACCACTTAAACTCTGTATAGGCGAGCACAAAACTGCTATTCGCACTAACAACCCAGAATATGCCATGGCCAGGCATTATAAATCAGCAAATCATGGCTCTCCAGCATCCCTGAAATTCTGGGGAATAGAAAAAAAATCAGTCTCATCACGACATAATTAACAAACTGCTTTGTAGAGAAGCATTATGGATCCATAACCTTGACACCCTAGAACCCAATGGTCTAAATGAAGAACTGAGCCTTTCATGCTTTCTATAGACGGTCCCTGAGGTTTCCTGACATTGCTTTTGTGTGCCATGTACTCTTGAGAGTGTTCCCCTTTTTCTCTTTTTTGTGTCTTAAAAATATTATTTAGTCAAAATGTATTTAAAGTATTTTTGCATTGGCCTAACATTGTTTGCCCCCTCTTTTCTACTTGTACACTGTTTTAACCTAACCTTACCAAGGCATTATATGTGTAGACTATTTTTTATATTTTGTAATATGCTAAATGGTCCACATGCCCATAACTAAGCCTAATCACCACTGATAGGCGCAACCTTGAGATTGTGACATGCAGTACTAGGTAATTACCACTAAAAACAGGGCCATCCACCATTGGTTTATTGAGAGCACAGCCCATGCTCACCTCTGTATATAAATGTCTACCTTGATGCTGCCACCTATGACTCTGAGGAAGGTCGAAAGACCGAAACGTCAGTCTGTTTTACTTGCACCGAAAATAAATAAAGGCCTAAACTGTCCGTGTTGCGCCAGCGTTCTCCTTTCTGTACTTAAGTGAATATACTTTGGTAGTTTTACATAGTGTATTCATATGTGATCGATAACCTATACAGGTGTTATTTACTGTATGCTCTGAGCTGTAAGCATTGAAGCACCGTCGCACAATGGAGCATAAATTCAGCATAACTTGAATGCGTCTAGTGTGGCTTCTTTGTGTATGAGACACTGGTAACAATGCAGCTTGACAGCATTCCCTCAGAAAAGAGTGATGTGATCAGAGACTGTATCAAAGACCTAATTGTACAGCAAGTATACCAACCAAACCTTGGAACAAATCAAAAATCCATCAGCGCAGAAGAGGTTTTTAAGATAAGTGAAGTCATGCACACATACAGTATTCTCTATTTATAAATGTAATTAATTGGGGAAAATATTTGAAAATTCTGAACACACACAGGTGTTCCAATGATTGCTGGGTGCCATATTTAAAGGAGAAGCAAGCATCTCTTCATCTTGGGACAAAGGCTTGCTTGAAGGAAGACTGGAGGACAATCATCTCTTCATTATGGTCAAAGGCTGTGTCCGAAATCACTCATTCCTCTAACAATACAGGTTTTGTTGTCAATGTTTGTACATATACCCCATTTATTTTGCATCCTGTGATTCACATTCATTTAGCTGATTTTGCAGTCTAATGTCATTCTATGCATTTTCTCTATTTTTATAGGACATACATATTTTATATTTATAGGGTTGGATTGTGGTGGACAAAATTCATATAACAATCATTATGGCATGTGTTACAGGTCCTGGCGTGGGTACCTAGTTAGCAGTTCATAGATTACCCTGAAATACAGGACACAATGATTAGACACAAAACGTGTAGTCTCTTCCACAAGATCCAAAGGATAATGCTGGTTTTATTAAACCACAAAAACTGTATTCTGTCTTTCTTTTTCCATTGTATTTTCAATGTCCATCTTTTGTATGTTCAACCATCACAAGCAAATAACAATAATTATGTCATCATACAAATTCCATAACACAATTCTCATCATACATCATAACCCATATTTTTTCTTCATATACTGTACATATCTTTCTTTACAGCACAGTACTGTTGTTCTTCTGTGTCATTGCAGTGTCACTGCATTACTTGCACATGGCCAATTGTGGCTCATGAAGGCTAATACTAACAACAACACTGGACTGGATCATAATAAATTAAAAAACAAATCCAATCTCTTACAAAGCTGGTTAGAAAATAATTATAGGAAAATAAACTGTGCAGGAGCCCACATTGTATTACATCATAAAGCCATGAAATAAACACCAAACATCATCATCTTTACATCAAACTGAAGCTGTGTCTTAACTTCATCACGAAAGTATTTGTGTTACAATTACAGTTACTTTAAGGCCACTACTAACCCTGAAATACAGGACAATGATTAGACACAAAACGTGTAGTCACTTTCACAAGATCCACAGGATAGTGGAGACTTGCAGGAGATCATGTCAACATACTATGTTATGTTATGTTATGTTATGTTTATTTACTTGATATATATATCACAATTACATTGGATGAAAGCAGATGCTTTGTTTACACTGTATATATCACAAGTGCTAATTATCAGCACCTGTCCACAGGAAGCTTTTCTAAAATAGAGTAACACCAATCTAAAACCCAATCAGGTTTTATATATATATATATATATATATATATATATATATATATATATATATATATATATATATATATATATATATATATATATATATATATATATATATATATATATATATACTAATAATTAACACAATCAAAATCAAATCAGGCCCAATACATTATCTTCTGGGGAAAAAAAGACATAATCATTCAGATAACCAATCAGTAACTGTTCATGGGAGCACAGTTGATTTGATTTCAACCATAATTTGAGTCCTACACTGGGATTAGAGTGGAATAGACCTACACTGCCCCCTACTGACAGTAGTTAGCTGTTGTTTTGGGCACTCTGTCAAATCCTTCAGTGTCACAGTCAATTATCATCAACATGGATATAATAAAAAAGAATGACCAAAATACACCATATGACAACTTATTGTGGGTGTCACGCATTAATTAATTGTTCAAAGTATAAGTTGAGTAGCAGCCTATTCTCTGTGCAGGGGGAATGATGTCTTGGGCCTGTGACAGACAGGTGTTTCCAGTGGAGCCCAGCTCCCTGACAACAGCTGTTGTCACACCAACCTATTTACATTTATCCCATGCCATTTGTGGGGACTGACCATCAACAGCTGATTTGATTTCACATGAATCTAGTCTATTTAAGTTAGTTATTAATTGCCGATTATGGTTATGCTGGCAGGGTGGCCCTGCTGGTTGTGTTGACTTCTGCAAGAGGGTATAAAAGATCTATAGGACACACTTTTTGGGGGAGATGGATCATGGGAGGCAGGCATGCTGCTTCTCTGTAACCTGCGTAGGAGACCAGTGTCGAAACGAATAGCAACATTTTAAGTTCTGGCTGCACACTTGGTGGCCTTCTTACATGCACGTAGCATGGCTGTTAAAGTTAAACCCAATAAAATATGTCTTATACAAAAATCCTTCACAAATAGATATCAAATAAACCAATCGGCAAACTAAAAACTAAACATGACAATAGAGAGCATGTAAGCCATGGTTATCACATCACATGTTTTGATTCCACTGCCTCCACTGACACGTGATTGGTCAGCAGGTGCTTCAGTGGGTACTTCATCGGATGGTTCAGCGGGGGGTTTCTCTGTATGTTTAAAATAAAAAGGGTTTGATTAATAATTCAAAATGTCTGACAAGAGGTGTTGTTATTTATCTTCATGTTGACAGAACACCTCGTATAACAGCAGAAGTTCCATGTAGTTATACATTATTATTATGTTTTTGTCTTTGTGTGTGTTTGTTTGTTTGTCTATCTCTCTATCTGTCAGCCTGTTTGTATCTGGAACTAATCTTGGACAAGATATAAAAAAATAATTGCTCCAGTGATTAGAAATTGATAATTAAAAAAATGCTCCTCATTGACTTACATTGTATGCTGAAACAGCTCTCAAAGACACTCTTTTAGCAGATAAACGAACACAAAGACAATTTCAGACAATATAGAACATCACCAAACCCAGTACTGTTTTTTGATTTTTTATTATATACAAACGTTAACTTCCTGTTGATTTTGCCATTTTTAAAACCTGGACTGGATCCGTGGATCCGGATCCAAATCTTCAAATAGTAAAATCAACAGGAAGTTAACATTTTTATATAAAAAAAACAGTAGGGGGAGGCCGGGGACAAAAGTAACAGGGGACAAAAGTAACACGCTCAATAATTCTAATTAGAAATAAGCTAGAGAGGTGAGACCTCTTGTGCACATGCTCAGTAGGGTCCTCTCTCTGCCTATGGAAGGATAGAATCATAGATCATTTCATCTCAGCAGAAGTTTTCAACAAAAAACAGATTTTGAGGTGTAAACGTAAATGTTTGAGTGTACGGTATTTTCCTTCTGCTGTCTAAACATAAGATGTCAGCTGATTTAAACTTAGATGAATTGTATCTCTCTATGTTATTGGTCACAAATTAACGTCAGCAGCCTATGCTAGTATAGGTGTTTCTAGCTAGAATATGGGATTTTATCATGGTTGTCCCTTTGGGGGCAATTGTAACAAAGTGACCGGGGTCAATTGTAACAATGTGTTTTCAATGCAAGCATATTTTTTGTCTGGGATTACATACTTTTATGTTAGTAAATGAACATATTTCACTAAATGTCACTACATTTCAAAGTAAAAATACATTTAAATAAACAAGACCAGGAGACCTGGTTCTGCCAGACCCAGAATGAAGTCCTAGTATGTAACACACCTACAAACCACTTTATAACGGAAAAGCATAAATCATTTTAGGCATTTGGGATGCACTACGTCACGGCTAAGCCGGACTTCACATGACGTGTCAGCCTGTGTATGCCCATGTATGGACGAAAGGGGGACAGACTTTTTTGGCTGGGGCCGGAGGACAAATGGACCATGCCCATGTATGGACGAAACAGGTACAAAGCCTCATGTAAGCCCGACCCCTTGGGTCTGGCAAAAATAGACATACATTTGAAAAAACTAAATTTCAAAATAAATAATTTGAATAAAAATATAAAATAATTGTAATTATGTCTATAAAACAAGTTAAATAATTAAATTATAAAAAATACATATTACTTAGTGATGTGCTTTTAATTGAGATAAAGTGTGTTAATATGACTTATTTTTACAGTGTTACAATTGCCCCCAACCACTGTTACAACTGCCCCCGTCACGGGGGCAATTGTAACACTGTGAACTCATTGCATTCAAATTCATATTTTAGACTTGTCCTTATTAGTGAAAGCTTAAATTGTATTATTAATTAGGGCACATATATATGTTTCTTATAGCAAAAGATGACTAGGATATTTCAAGTAGTCTGTGAATTATGAAGGCAAATACAAAAAGTGTTACTTTTGTCCCGGTCTCCCCTACTGGGTTTGGTGATGTTCTATATTGTCTGAATCAACTTTGTTTGCATTCATTTATGTGCTAAAAGAGTGACTTTGAGAGCTGTTTCACTGTACAATGTAAGTCAATGAGGAGCATATATTTTTGGGCGGTGAAACCGCCCCTATAAGTGAGATTTGGAAAAATGTACATTTTCCTGCGCTGTGATCTGGGCCCAGGAAATTAGTAGAATTATCCTGCGCTGTGATTGGCCAATCACAGTCTATTAAGGACTGTGATTGGCCAGTGTCACATGACACATGTGCATAGCCCTATATAAGCAACCATAACTTGAAAAAAACCAAATATTTGTTTTTTTCAAGTTATGGTTTCGTCCATCATAAAGAGTGTTTCAATAAATGTATTTATCTTTTGTACATGATTGGTTGACTCCATTCAGTATTGTCATTAGCTAGCAAGACACCGCCCACTTCACACAGGGTGTGATTTTTGATTTCTTGTCAACCTTTGGAGTTATATCATGGCAAGGTAGTTACCCATTGAACCCAAACCTCTACCAAAGTGGTCTTGCCCTTTAAGCCAATCCCATTTCCACATTTTCTTCAAAACATGTTTTTTTGCTACTCCTCCTACAGATTTTGTCCCACACTAACACAAATTGCTACACATTATCTAAGGAGTCATGTGATAAACATGTATACAGTTTTTTAAAAATATATTTGATACTGTTACTATGTTAAAGGACAACTTTGTTTTTTTACAACCAAGGTTTATATTTTAGCATGTAATTAAAGTAAATAAAAGATCAGTGTTATTTTTTTTCATTTACTGCTTTCTATAGTTTTAGCAATTTTTGCGATATTGTTTACAGTGGGTGGGGGCATTCTGTCCGGTGGCTAAATATGCCTTTTTTACACAATAAAAAAGGTCCTGTGGTCTTTGATGGCCAGATGTGAGTTATTGGGGGCTAGAAGAGCTACTGTAAATAATAAAGAAAACGCCGGGTTATTGTGTAACAAAAAGACATATTTAGCCACCGGACAGAAGGCCCACTGTAAAAAAATCGCGAAAATTGCTAAAACTATAGAAAGCAGTAAATTTACATTTTTTAACATTCATCTTTTATTTACTTTAATTACAATCTAAAACATAAACCTTGGTTGTAAAAAAACTAAGTTGTCCTTTAAGTAATTCTGCAAATAACAAAAGTAAAGATGTTAATAATCCAGCAGTCGTTAATTAGGAATAGAATAAATCACTGTTGTAACACATGATACAGACATGGACATTCAAGCTAGGCAGTGAGTATTTTACACAGAACATTTTCTAAAGTTAAAATTAGCCTGCTGGGGTGCGTGCAGCTGCTTCCTGTATTGTATAACGGTCCTTTTTAACATAGTGCCATGAAGCCTGTTTTGCACATTGTCGTGCGAATACAGCGTAGCTCACCATAAATAGGCGATCTACTAGGTCACAGCGCATCACGTGAACAACTTAAATAAAATAATTAAGTTAAATTAAATTCTGGGAAATGTGAATGTGATAGAATCCATTTTTCAGTTCTCAACCCTATTCATGTATATCTAAAATGTTTAGAAAAAAACTTATGGTAACAATAAGAATTAAGTGTAAAGAAAGTGATTATTGCTTTAAAGCCTCACCATGTAACTTATTATTTTAAGAAAAAAAAATTATTTTGTCAAATCTATATGGATATGTATGTTAATACAATATAACCAATTAGGGTGGTTTATTGTCTCCCTGCTCTTCTATTGAGACATTTAGATGGTGTCAAAGGTCATGTCTCACCTAGACACAGGATCTGACACAAACTTTGACCTGATGGTCAAGATTCAATTTATTCCCTGAGCAAGCAGGCCGGCTATATTAGCAATAGTTAGTATTGCTTCAAAACTACACTATGTTTTGTGGCTTTTACACTCTATTACTAAAGGTTACTTAGTACCGTAGACCTTAGAGTTTGCGAGAAATGTGCTAAAGGTGGGTGGGCTTGGAGCCAGGAAAACACTTAAGTGCAGATGAAGCAGGAGTCAGGCCCAAGAACATGAGTAAATCATATTATGTTTGCTGTAACAGAATATTGAATTACTGTTATTGTTTTCTTTTACCTTATGTGCTTTTAAATGTCTATACTTTCTGTACTACAAGTTATGTATCAGAGTAGAGGTTTTTGTTGATTCTCTTAACCCTAGAACACTAACCATGGGTTTGTTTCCCTGACCCCATCCCTGTTTTTTTCTACAGGGTGGTCTTCGGGCGAATTTCACCCATGGTTAGTGATAGAGGGTAAAAAAAAATCCCATACTCCCACAATGGTCAGCTGATGCAATTAGACTGTAACTTCACTGGACAAGGCTCACATGTCCCAGGAATGGGTGGATCAAAGGAAAAGTTCCCAGCTCCATTATTTATTTTTTAAGGAATACTGTATTTCTTTTAAGATACCCACATTTTTCACAGATTTTGCTGCTTTTTTATAGGGTTCCCCCATGATATATTTTTTTCTTTTTTTTGTACCTCAATTTGTATTGTTGTACTTTAATATATTTAGATGAGAAATAGTTTTTATGGAATGTATTATATCGGGTAGGGATGAATGTGGGTGATATCTGGTAACAACCTTTGCGGGTTGTTAAAGGTAACCCAATGACCAGGGCTCTGTCTGACCGGTTGATTATATGTCCCATGGTCTCCCGGGAAAGATAGATCAAAGGCAGATATATTGGGCACCCTGGGAGACATAAGGTCCTAGGTTTGATTCCGGGCCCTGGCAAGATGTAGAGGGGTCTCTGAGATAGACCCTAGATCTTAACCCCTAACTGCTCCCCTTCTCCCCCTTCTTTGAAACGGAACTGTTCTATGCAGGTGTCACCGCGTGGTGAAAACATTATTTGTGTGTGTTTTCAATGGGTGATCTATCCTCAGCGCACAGTAGCGCAACTCTTACAGTTGCTGGGCCTCACTTTACGAGCATCAATACTGTGTTGCTGCGCTGGTGATCTGAATTGGCCTGAAGTGTTGTTTGCCGTAAATACTGCTAACAGTACAGTTATCTGTGCTATCTCTACCCCCCCCCCTCCTTCATTTTCCTCTTTTGTATATATTTATATTTTTTTTCTCTCGTCATACCAGTAACCTGAAAGCTGATTGTATGACATTCTGTATAGTAGTGTGTATATCTGCCTGCCTCTTATATTTCATCATGATTTGTGTGCATGGGGTTCTCATCTTAAACAAGCGTTATGCTTAATGAGGGTTTCCAGTTTAGTAGACCTTGTATTGTGAATTTGTACTTCCATGTACTGTTATGTACTGTCATGTACTATTCTCATGTCTTTCTAAATAAACTACATCAATCAATCAATCAATCCAGGTAACAAGAGAGAGATGAGCCGGTAGGGACTGAGGTTCATATTCTAGCAGTGGTGGAAAGTAACAAAGTACATTTACTTAAGTACAATTTTCAAGGTATTTGTACTATACTTGAGTATTTCCAATTTTCAATACTTTTACTTCCACTCCACTACATCTCAGAGGCAAATATTGTACTTTTACTCTGCTACAATTATTTGAAAACTTTAGTTACTAGTTTGTAGATTTTGATTATTATTACAAAACATACATTAATCACTTCAGCCCTATATACATTTTGGCCATTTGAAAATAGCCGATCTACAGGCTCACAATGTGTCGCATCGCGACACATTTTGAGCATGTAGATCTGCTATTTTAAAAAGATTTTTATACATTTGAAAACTTGTGAAACAGGACATTCTACATAATGAGTACTTTCTACTTTTGGTACTTGAAGTACATTTTGATACCAATACTTTTGTACTTTTACTCAAGTAAATTATTTATTCTGACTTTTACTTGTAACAGAGTATTTCTACATTGCAGTATTGATACTTTTACTTAAGTAAAACATTTGATTACATTTTCCACCACTGTATTGCATTTTAAACCTGGCTCCAGTGTTACCTAACACAGAGAGAGAGCATAAGCAAACAAATTAAAAAAAACAGAAAAATTAACCTTCTGGCCCTGGAATAATCACTCTAACCTCCAGGATGTTGCTGTGTCAATGTACTGAATGATGAGGATGATACAGTAAATGTTATACTGTCACTCTTATAATAACGCACTGACTTTGAGTTTGTGTGTATGACAGTTCATGAGTGTGCATGAGTGTGCATGAGTGTGCATGAGTGTGCATGTGATAACTGGTTAAAACCGACCTGTACAGGGGGTGACTCTGCACAACTGTATGTGTCTACAGTATGCGAATGTAAGTGTCTATGTGGAGGAGAGAATAAGCAAACAACAAATACATTTATAATGTGTGCAAGGACAATGCATGTACATATCATGTATGCAATACATAGAATTTTCTAAATTCTATTTTTTGTATTTCGATATTGTATTTTGCTGTATTTGGCTAGAATCTTGGCATGCCCATAATCTAGTTAAATAAAGAGAAAATCTTGTCAGTTCCTAGCATTACCTCGGTCAAATTATCTTATGAGCCCATGCATGGCATTTATATTTTCAGATTTAGCTGAGAATTTAGACATGGTCAATCTCTTAGTTGAAGAACTGTCTCTTTCTATCTTTGCTCTAAGGCTGTGCAGGGCACAGTGACAGCATTGATAGATATTTCCAGATTTAAAATGTAACCAAGAATTCTAGGCAAGCTTGTGTCTTGGCTAAATCATTGTCTGGGGATATTTTATATGACTGTGCCGAGCACATATTGATGAATTGGAGATTAGAGCTTGGGGGGGTACTTGTCTTTCCTACCAGAAAGTTTACCTTTTTTCTTTTTTACATGATATACTATTGCTTAGACCCTGTATTAGGTTTAGTTTTAAATAAATCTATTCTTCTACGAGAGAAGTCATAAAGGTTCTATTTAAATTTGTCCATGGACCTGTGGGTTAAATTTCTCTCTGTGGACCATGGTGAGTGTGCATGTGTGTATGCAGGGCTGAGACTATTAATAGAATAAGTGCATGTAGTGTTTGCATATACAGAAAGACTCATACTGTAGTTTCACAGTTACGCTCGAACTGGGGTACTCTGTTCTAGGAGTATTTGGGCATGTTATGCTTTAGGAATGGTGGTCTTTGACAAAACTATCGCATGTAGCCATAATACTGTGCCGTATCTAGCTCAATCGCAGGTTGTGACATACTGGCTTCAAGTGGCTTCCAAATGTTGCGGGAGGGGCCCATTTGACCAAAAATGCCTGCATGTAAAGTAGTGGACACACACACACACACACACACACACACACACACACGCACACGCACACGCACACGCACACACACACACACGCCCCCCCACACACACACACACACACACACACACACACACACACACACACACACGCACACGCACGCACACACACACACACACACACACACACACACACACACACACACACACACACACACACACACACACACGCACATACACACCAACCTGCTGTGACGTTGAGCTCAAGTAGTTGTTTGCAATCAGTTGTGGGTATCGTGGTAACACAGTGGTAGGACCCGGCGTCAGACAGACTGACGTTCTTCAGAACCAAAGAGAAGTTCCCCTGGCTGTAGAGGTTAGGAAATGAAATAATTCTGTTTCTGAAGCGTTGGTCCTGATAAGCCAGATCTGGCTGATCGGGCTTGCTGGAGTCGATGTTATAGACAATGACACTGTCTTCGTAGCGCCAGTAGACATCGATGCCAGGTTCGTAGGAACATTTACAGGGCAGCAGAATGTCTGAACCCGCAGACACACTGATCCTCTCCCTCGCCTGACAATACACTACTCTCTCACACACACACACACACACACACACACACACACACACACACACACACACACACACACACACACACACACACACACACACACACACACACACACACACACACACACACACACACACACACACTCACACACACACACACACACACGCACACACACAGAGAAATAATGACTTTTTAGCTGGCTATATCTACTGTATAACCAATGACAGTTAGCAACAGGAATGTGCACTGTGATGGAGACTGTTATTATGTTAATATGAACTTGAATATGTACTGTAAATGTTGTTAATATGAACAACAATATGTACTACTACTGTAGACCAATTTACTTACCGGCGAAACAGATCCATAGTTGACACCAGAGCCACATCACCAGACATTGGCTCCTTCCACCTGGTCAACAGGAACTCTTGAGAATGCCGTTTACAGAGCTGTGAAGCACATACATGGGTAAAGTGTTAATCTGTCTTCATCTGTGCTGCCCACACTATACAACATAGCCTCCATAATGTAAACTATAATGAAAATTATGTTGTTCAGTAAAAGTAAGGTTGTACTAGAAAAGTCTAGGCGTTTGGAAGGAACAATCATGCTATGTAAGTAAGTACATTTTATTTACATAACACTTCTCAAAGAGAGAACTCACAAAGTGCTTTACATACAATAAAAATACAACAATTAAAATAATTAAAAACAACAGGGGAAAAAAAGCAGCATTTGGTTGGTGGCAGCATCATGGTTGTTTTACTGAGGCAGGTGAAAAGTGAATTGCAATAGTCCAGGTGAAAAGAGAGAAAGGCATGAATAATGATTTCTAACTCTGTGTGTGAGACAATAAACCTGAGCTTAGCAATGTTCCTGATGTGGAGAAAGCATGTACGGGTCACCGACTTGATGTGCATGTCGAGGTGTATAGCCTGATCGTGGTCATAATCTAAAAAGTCCAATTTAAGGATGGACACTATATGAACAATGTAAAGGAAAGTTATTTGATCTAAATTAATTATATACTATATATAATATATACTGTATATGTACTTTTCTTTTTTGGATATTGCAAAGTGCATTAAAATAAAATTAGATAAAAATTGCACTTTTTTAGAGGTTTGGTTTGGGTAGTTATCTTGTCATGATGTAGCTCCAAATATTGGCAAGATATCTTCAATAGTTACTCTGTTGATTAGAAATTCATATTACAAAATAGCCTCCTAATTGACATTGCACAGTGAAATAGGACTTTGCAATCCGTTTGACTGGCATTATTTTAAAACTTTACTAAATCATTTTTTGTAGCTCAGTAATCTCCCACTTTATATTAGGGTAAATAATCTATATTTATTGAGAGATTGTAATGTCAATTATTTGTGCTGTTATTATGGTTGTTGAAATGGCACTCACTTATTCACTAGCTTCTGATATCTTGACAAAGTCTAAATCTTGCCTGCTTCACCCCAAACTCTTAAGTTAGGAATAATACATTCACATACAAACACTGTATCCAAAATGCAAATGAATTTAGAGAACATAAAACCACAGATGAAAGGAGCCCGCCAACATGGTAATAGTTGTATTTTCAAATACAATATGAAGCAGCATGAGAACATATGAGACTGTGCTGTACATCACATACTAACAGTACTGTATTTTGAAAGAAATTATATTTTTTGCCTGGAAATATAAAATATAAAAAAATATGGAAATATAAAATGTTAAATACTTTTTGTAAAGACAAATTCTACACCATGGCATGTGGCATAAATGCACTGAGGCAGAGCCTGAAGTTTGATGAAATGCAGTGAATTCAGTGAGACCCAGGTGGACAAGCTTAAGAATAAACTTTTATTTGATTTATTATGGCGCAGAACATGTCCTTACCTACTTGACACAGCCTTGCTACTAACATTAGTTCCCTGCTACTAGCCAAGCTTGCAAAGCAAACTATGCCTATATTTCTCAATTGCAATTAAGTATGCAGTCTATAATGAAATGCATTTCATTTTCACATGTTAGAAAAAGGGATTGATGCTCTGCTCACCTCTTCAGAAAGACACCTACAAGCTGTTACTAGTGCCACATCTCTTCCAGTACTGTGTATGACTTTACAATGACAGCAAGAAAAAGGAGGGTGTGTGGGTGTATGTGTGTGTGTGTGTGTGTGTGTGTGTGTGTGTGTGTGTGTGTGTGTGTGTGTGTGTGTGTGTGTGTGTGTGTGTGTGTGTGTGTGTGTGTGTGTGTGTGTGTGTGTGTGTGTGTGTGTGTGTGTGTGTGTGTGTGTGGTTTGAAGGAAGGCTCAAAGTTCACAGAGGTGCAACGCACACCAGTCATTTAGAGGTGCCGGCAACCCGTAAAGACACAAAAAAGATAAAAGAGTCACTGCACACTCTCATAGCTGTATAGTGTCGATGCAAATTTTATTCACGACAAGAGAAACATTTAAAATGTTTCTTACGGCAGTGTTTAACTCTTCAAATGGCCATAACTCTGATCATTGAATTATATTACTAGATTTGAAAATCTAGTAATGAAGTGATCATAAGTATCATTTAAATAAAGATTATATTACTGTAAAAGTTTTTTTTTAATATCCCCACTCACACCTGTATTTTTGCATGTGTTTTCAAGTGGATAGAGACGCCACATGGAGAAATAAGGGACCCCCCCCGTAACCCCCACCCCATGCCTTGCATGATGCAATGATCTTTTGGGAAACAAACACACACCAGTGGTTGTTTATAGAGACAGTTCGATATTTTATTCCCCCCTGAATTAAAATAATTAAATAAAGCAAATGTTTATGGATTACATTGGATAGATAGTTATTTAGCTGTTTTAAATTGTGTATTATTACTGGCTTTAAACCCAGCATATGACCAGTATGAAGGTCTCCTCATCTCTCCCAGACAAGCTAAACTGCTTCTACGGTGGCTATCCCATAGCCTGCAGGGCTGTAACCACGACAACAGAGCGTAACCATGACAACAGTTCCCATTGGCCAAACTCAGAATCTCCAGTGTTTACGCAAAAACTCTCTCTCTCTCTCTCTCTCTCTCTCTCTCTCTCTCTCTCTCTCTCTCTCCAACCATGCATGCACGCACCTCCATGCACCTCAAAGTGTGCTATAGGGTCAACTTACACACTTTTACATCTTGTCATGTGTTTTCTGAAATTCTTCTATTATTCTTTCATACAGTATTTCGTTATTTTTTTTATGGTTTATTATTGCAATTCATTTTTACTCTTATATATTTATTATGTAAGATGTAACAATAAAAATCTTGAATCAGTTTATGTTTGTACAGAGACCTGCAGAGACGTGCTTTTTGCAGAGAGACACGTGTTCAATGGAAGGCAGGGGGTTGTGGTTGAAAGTGTCAACTGTCATTTCCATAAACATGAGTTATGATCTAGGCTACTATATGACCACATCCTGTTCTCAGTGCTCGTATCTACACCCCCGCACACAGAGCTGTTACCTTCAGTTTTGTATACGGTTTCAGGCACAACTGTCACTTCTAATTACTTTAAACTTTAAAAGAACATTGGTTTCCTGTACTAGCTATAGGGTGTTACAACCTCCTGCAAATTTATACTTAAAATCAATACCAGCAAAATATTAACAAAAGCTCATGTTAGTCAACTGTAATTTCTGGAGTGGAACTGAAAACTAAAAGTACAAAGTGTAAAGATGGAATTTTTATGGTAATTATTCTGTTTTCATAAGTGGAACAATGACTCAGACAGAATACAAAAACATATAGGCTTATGGGAAACTTTGCTTCACATGTGGGAAAGGAATAGTTCTCATCCGACTGATATGCACCCTACTATAATGACTGTGTAGGGTGTAGGCCTACTGATGCTGATGGATGATAATGGTGGCACCATAGCATAATATTCTACTGTTAATTAGATTTGAGGGGAAATACTACTTGACATATCAGGGGTGATTCTAGGACCAGAGAGAGGCATACAGCCTCTAATCCACTTGACAACAATTAAAACTTTTATATAACATATCTTTAATTTACATTAACAGTGCATTACTACAAAGTAACCACTATATATATAAAACTTTCATTTTTGATCAAGCTTATAACAACTATGGCTGCTAGTGTAAGATTGCTGGGACTTCCTGCCTCCCCATCCCCTCCTCCTTTCCTCTCCCCTTTCCTCTCCCTCTCCCCCTCCTCCTTTCCTCAGTTCTACCACTGCTGTGTTGAGCTGTCTGGAGCTCCCTATTAATGATGGTATACAGTAGGCCTGCATTTAAGAAAATACAAGCATACAACTCCACAGCAAAGAATGTAATTATAACATATGAATATTACCATAGAGGTTACAGTAGGCCACTGTATGTCAATGCACACATCAGTGGTGAAAATAATAAGATTATTTTTTTCAGACCAAGGACTCGTTAGCTGACTTTAAAATGATTTTGCATATTAAACTAAGCCAAGGTCCATCCATCTTCCTAGCATATCCTATAAAAGAATCAAAAAGGTTTGTCCTTACTCATACAGATACAAGCAGCGAAATGCAAGTACGTGGCATGTGCCATGGCAATAAGGCATGTGTATTGTGATCTTGCATAGAACTGAAGTCTGTTCAGCTCAAACACGATTTATGCAAGATATGTAAGTTTATTGACCCAGACATCGTCACTGAAATTTGCAGTCGACTCTACACAGTTTTGGAGAAGTAAAAACTCCTGTATTGACATTTATCACCAACACACGTCACAACGCTGATCTGTGGGAAAGCCATCAAATATCTTGAATACAGAACTGTAACCCTTGTGTTTGTCCTGTGCAACATGATGGTCTGTTTTTAAAACCATAGGCCATTGTACTGCATAGGTCACTCACCTCAAAGTGAGTGACCTGCAGAGATGGGCTTTTTTTTTTGCAGAAAGATAATGGTTCTTTGGAAGGCAGAGGGTTGTGTGGTTGGGTTTAAAATGTCACTTCTCTTATAGCCATTTCCTCAGAATTTTTAAATGTCACTTATCATATAGTCATTTCCTCAGAATTTTTAAATGTCACTTATCTTATAGTCATTTCCTCAGAATTAAAACATGACCCATGATCTACTATGAGCACATCCAGTCCTCAGTGCTGGCATACACCCCAGCGCAGAGCTGCGTGTCTCATGGTGCATTTAAAATGCGTTGAGCTGAACGTATACCAAATATTGACAATGTCATTATAACATATAAATATAAAACATAGAGGTAAGTAAGTAAATTGTATTTATATAGCACTTCTCACAGAGAGAACTCACAAAGTGCTTTACATAAAATTTAAATAAGTCATAACTAGAAAAAGTGCTCCCCGGAGCACAGGTCTCCGCCAGGTCAGGTAGGTTATTGTGACCTCCTGGTGGCGCTATAATAGGCCAATGTGAAAAGGGTGTCATTTCTTCTTAGGCCTTTCACAGCAATCGGACACTGCATTCATGATTTGAGGCATTTTGTTCCAAAAATGTGTTTTGCTAAATTAGACCTGCTGGTGGCGCTATAACAGGCCAATGTGCATTTCTTCCTGGGCCTAGTGGGAATATGCGTGCAAAATGTCACTGAAATTGCTGTGTTCATGATTTGAGGCATTTTGTTCAAAACAAACCAATCCTGTAAACTTTGGAAGCCAATCTTAGCCAATCAGGAAGGAATATGGGAAATCGAACAGATCTGTGTTGATCACATGACATTATGAGATACTGTGTACCGATTTGTGTAATGTTTGGACACAATCTGTAGGAGTAGTGTTAAAAAAAAGTGTTTTGCACAAATCGGCCTCCTGGTGGCGCTATAACAGGCCAATCTGATAAATTCGGGCCAGAGGTTCTGAATTGGCATCCAGGGAGTGTGTGTGCACAGTTTCGCAGTGACCGGGCCAACGGTGCCGGAGATCAGCTGCTCACAGACAGAAGGACACACACACACACAGACCCAGAGTTACCACGGTGCAGGCTGGAGGCACGGTCATGTTCCTCATCCTCCCTAATGGCCCTCCTCACCTCCTCACTATCAGTCAATCCCTCCACCTTTACAACCAACCCAGATCCACTCTTAAAATATGGCTTCAATTCAGGCGCCACTTTAAGTTTACGTCAGCTTCCACCCTGATGCCCTTAGTGAGCAACTTATCCCTATTTAAAACAGCTTTATCTACAATGTAACTCATTTCTGACCACAATGTAGACATTCCCCAGTAATTTCTATTTCTGTTTTTACTACAATACTTAGGTCTGTGAGTGCCTGTATGACTATATATTTCTTTTTTGTCCGCTTTTAATTTTTTTTTATATACAGAGACAATGTGGGTTTAAAAAAAAGGGATATAATTGCATATATGCACCTGTACCTTTGTAACCTTAAATGTAATTCCCTAATAAAATATATATATATAAACAATTCAAGGATATCCCGCAAATGCCTGTCTATTAAAACAGAAGTGTTTTTAAGTGGTTCTTTAAAATGCCCACAGACTGAAAGGCTCTGTCACCGTTTGTTATAGAGACACACGGGGACTACAAATTTCACGCCCACTTTTGAGACAGCGCCGCTACTCCCGGTCCGTTAGAACGATGAACTGCAGCTTCCAATGCATTCCCTATGAGAGGATATGAAAGTTAGCCTACTTTTAAAATTATCCTGCATTAACTGAAGACGATATTGATTTAAATAAAAATATGTTTCCAAATGTATGGAGTGTCTTTGTCAACATATCTTCTTGTTTTCTTAATAGTTGATGTGTTTCACATTTAATTTGCCACTTTAACGAGTTACCCATAATGCTAACGCAGCAGAGGGTAGACAGCAGACGGGCATTTCAGTGACATCACTGTCTTTACGAGCGCCGAGCGCCGACCACTGGCGTACCCACTGTAGAGGCAGGAGAGGCGGTCGCCTGCCCAACTAAGACCTCGCCTCCCCTAAAAATAAAAAAAAACCCGAAAATGTGTCATTGCGTGCTTAATGTCCTCAAAGTCACGCATCCAACAAGCTTTGAACTGAGCAGATTGGACCTTCTGTTCCAGAGATAATGACCAAAACCTATTGAAAACGGCCACTTTCGCCAGTTTTCTGGGTATTGAAAACCTCAAGGGATGCGTCCGTGACGTATATACCATGCGACCACTTAAACTGTGGATCTCCGATGCTAGCGGTTTTGACATACTGATGGAGTATATTATAGTATATTGTGGGTAGTATATCGAGATGAAAGATATGGGACATTAAAAAGGACAAATTAAACAAATGGGACAGATTATTAGAACACAAAAAAAATCGCTACAGCCTCAGTAGTTAACCAGTGAAATGACGGTATTTTACAATGCCTCTCATAGAGATTGCATTGAGAGCTGCAGTTCATCGTTCTAACGGACCCCGAGTGTCAAAAGTGGGCGTGGATTTGTAGGCCTTCCGCTTCCGGCCGTGTGTCTCTATATATCTGGTAGGAGGGATGACTAACAGACCCTTGTCGGCTGACCTTAGGGTCCTGCTCGGCACATAAGGTCAGGTAGATATGCTGGTGCTTGACCATGCAGAGCTCTATATGTGCAGAGTAGCAAGGTTACAGTATGCTACTGTATGTCAAATGCACACAGTTGTGAATATATCATATGACACTATAAGTCACTAGTGTCTTCTTTTGCATATTAAACTAGGCCTCGCCTCGGCCCATCCATCATCTTTGTTGTTCTTGTTTTGAGAAAGCCTAGTGTAACAGGGTTCTGTGTCCACGCCCCCAATTACTCAGGTGTAAGTAGTCACTGATTAGCCCCTCCCCTATAAAACCTGGTGCCCACTCCCTCTTCCCTGCTTTGGCCTTTCTTTGTATGCACCGGCTTGGCTTGTCTGAGCAAGTTAGGAAACAGCCGTGTGTTGCTTTTGCTTTACCACTTTTTGAATTGAGGCCATTGAATTTTTTTGAAATGTATCATTTTAGATGGTCCTATGTTTTCCCCCCTGTCCCTCTCTCTATGCATCGTGTTGATGACCAAATGAGAGGTTGTTTGTAGGCCAGATGTTAGGGCCAAACTAGCCCCTTTCGGGACCCTGTTTACCTTTTTTGTATTTGGGAAGGCGGTATCCAGGGTCCCTTGTTGGTTAGAACACGCTCTCTCGTACCGGCGGCTACCACTGTCGGGTCTCGGGTTTACAGCTCGTCGCTTAGAAGTTGCAGAGATTTCTCAAAGGTACCAAAAAGAGCAATACTAACACGCGAACAAGTGGCATCAAAAAGCGGGGATCGGCGATGCCGTTTAACATTTTTAATAATTTAGTAAACCTTAAGCTCATTTCTCACACTCTGCTCCACTGCCCATGTCCCGCCTCCCCGCGTTGTGATTGTCATGCAAGCATGTAGGAGCTCGCCAATCAGAGGCAGTAACGAGGACCATAGAGTTATGCGTAGGACGCGCAGCTTGTCAGTCACCGCGGGGAGGCGGGACATGGGCAGTGGAGCAGAGTCTCTCTCTGCAACTTCTAAGCGACGAGCTGTAAACTCGAGACCAGACAGTGGTAGCCGCCGGTACGAGAGAGCGTGTTCTAACCAACAAGGGACCCTGGATACCGCCTTCCCAAATACAAAAAAGGTAAACAGGGTCCCGAAAGGGGCTAGGGCCAAACCTCACCAGTAACCTGAGGTATGTGCAGCCTTTGTAAATCTGTACCTACATACTGTGCTTGAGTTCTACTTATAGGCTTTTGTGTTTGTTTGTAATAGGCGTAGCTCCATTGCTGCTTTTGCCCCTTTTTCAGACCCCTGTTGTTCTCTTGTTATGTTATTGTTTCGTTGCGATAACCCAACTGCACAGGAGAACTATCTGGAGGGCTCTTTTGGCCCCCTTCTATCCACTGCATACAGTTGCATCTATTTGTAGTGTGCACCTAACCCACCTAGTGTGTCGTAAGCTTGTTTTGGAGTGTTTGAGTGCCAGCGTGAATCTCACCCTACTAACCCTTCTCTCTCTCCTACCCTCCTACAGACTGACTGTGACTGCTTTTACTGGCTGGTGTACAAGTGTACTGCATGTGTTTTTAGGTTAGGTTTAGACTGGTTAATGAACCACTTCTTTTAACAGTAACTTCAATTTGGCCTGTGCCTTTGGCCCGAGTATAATGTTTTATAGTTTTCTGGTTTCAAATAAATGCACTTCTCAAGAAGCACGTCTCTGCTCCCTTTCTTTACAAATACAAACCTGTGTTGTAGTTCAGTGTGGTTACCTTATAGCACTTTTAATAATGGATTCCTTTTGTGAAACTCCTATGGTGGCATAGTCAAATTTACTGAGCTGTTCTTACTCTGCCATGGTTACACTAGCATAATGTCAATAAGAATCAAGAGGGTTTATTTGTCACAACTCTTGACAAATCGTGGTTAAATTCAAGTGCGTGACATCATGGCATATGGCATGTGCATTGTGGTCTTGTTGCATTATGGTCCCCTACTACATATTGTTTTGCATATTAAACTAGGCTTGTACAAGAGTGTACAAACTCTCTGAGTTACGATGGTCCTTGACATTAAAAACTGTCAGTGGTCTGAGAACCACTGACAGTGTGATAAAACCGGTTCCGGAAACGGTTCCAAATGTCATGGAACCGATTCCAGTTCCTCAATTTGGATTCAGTTCCGATTCCGGATCCCAACCCTAGTGACAAGTTGACAACACTGGTCTGTGTGAAAGCCATCAAACCTCAGAATGGTAAACTACAGGGGCGTCACTAACGTGACGCAGACAACGCAGTTGTGTTGGGGCCTAGAGTCATTTGGGGCCCACCCGTGCCGTTGGTAAAATAAAATGATAAAAACAAATATTTGCGAGACCCAGGGGGTCGGCCTACAGGAGGCTTTGTCGGTCGGTCGGTCGGTCGGTCTGTCCCTCTTTTCCTACCCAGCCATTCAGATTTCAACCACTAGGGGTCTGGCAGAACCAGGTCTCATGGTCTTGTTTTCATAGACCTGGTTGCTTGTTTCTCTCACAAAATCTGGCAACACTGGAAGTCAGAAGAGGAGAGGTACACGTTCATCTAGACCTCGTAACTACTGTACAGTACGCCGCTGTTGTCTTGGTTTATAGACCGAAATGCGCAGATTAGGCTGTTTTCTGTATTTTGTTTTGTCTAAAATCCCTGGCGGCGGCCGCGGCGGGGGGGGGGGGGGGGCTCGAGCCCACTGTGACCACCCCACGTCGGGGCCCACTGTTGCCTCGTTATGCCGCTGGTAAACTAGTGTTTGTCTCCCAAAGCAGCACAAAGCGAAGAGAAGAGAGACGTGTTTAAAACACTGTTATTGGCAAAATTTACATCTTTCCGGACAGAGTCCATAACATCTGACAATTCAGCACTAATTTATTTGGCAACAAGTGACTCCTTTTAGCATGCAGTGTGTAGCATGAATTGGCTTCATAGGAGAAATGGCTCTTTTTTTTGGCTTACATATTCTCTCTTATTTAAATATCTTTCTTGGCCAAAGTTGCTCTCCACCTTGCTCTCATCCAATACAAAGGCTCTAGGTTGTTTTAGTTTCCCCTATTAAGTCTGGTTTTAGCAAGAAACAATAGAACTGATGTGCTCAACTCAAAGGTCTTCAGAGTGTCATGGGACCCCCCCAAAATGTGTCGACCCAAAAGGTAAAAAGAAAAAGAGCAAATTAAGTTGTCAGCACTCGCAAATACACTAAGAGTATGTAACACTTTGAATAACGCACAGCAGCAGAAGAACATGTGGGTGAGAAGCTATTATAGGAAGCCGCTCAATGTGGAGGAGGCATTGTTTCCTTTACCCATGATTGTTGTCTGCTGTGTTTGACAAGTATGCCAACATTATTGTATGTAACAATTTTCTGCCTTACATGCACTTTGTAACTGGCTGTTTTCCCTTTCTCTGACTGCACTGGCAGTGTTTATGTCCTTTGTACATCTTGTACTTCTGTTTATGTGGACATAAATACATATTTTGTATGTGTGTGTGTGTACGGCACTGCTGCCCCGTAACATGGAGCTGTCGGCACTACTTTTGTTAAATTCTGACCTTGTCCTGAGGACAAGTTTACCACTTTTAGTGTAATTAGCAACATTTTAGTAGATAGCTATCTATGGGAAACACATGTCAACATAAAGTTGCTGATTCATTAACAGCTTCTGCAACTTAGTCATACTTCTCTGTTTTTTATCTTTTATCATCGGTTTAAAGTGTGGGAAAAAAAATCTAACAAACTGTCATGAAGTAGTTTCATCAGCCTGTGCAGTACAACACTACAGACATCATGCTGCGGCCCTTTAGTTAGTATTTACCTGATACACCTACCGATCAGCTGGTTGATGTGCTTCCCTTACTTTATTATTTTTTAATATAACACAATAACATAAATAACCCATATAGGAGGGTCATGATCAGGGCACGAATTTCATGGAGGCCATGAAGGTCAAGGCCTCCGTTGCCCTTGATCGGTTTGGTCTTTCTGCCCTTCAAAAATGATCTGCCCTGAGGTCACATGACCTTGATGACCCGTCAATGCTGCCCCCATACAGCTGATGTCACCGTCTCTTTCCTGTAATCAAAGGGTTCCAAAACTTTTCAGGCCGTGACCCCCAAAACAATCATATTTGAACTGGGGACCCCCCAAAACAATCATATTTGAACTGGGGACCCCCACCCTGACAAGCTTGTAGGAGTTGAGGCATTACATTTAGTTTTACTCAGCTCCACAGATAAATATTGTGAAAATAGCTGCAAGCTCAGAGCTTTTCTTATGTAATATTTGTTAATTTAGTTAGTTTAGTTAGTTTAGTTTGTTGTTTTAATTTTTATTTTAAAGGTATTAAAAAAATTAAAAGTCCTTAAACTGTCACTTTATAAATGTGCAGATACCCTGTATACACTTATATACTGTATGTTGGTCTGTTTACTGTTGAGTGAGAAAACAATGTTGCACATTAAGCTAATCAACTGGGGACCCCCCCAAAATAATTTGTGGATCCCCTTGGGGGTCCGACCCCCAGTTTGGGAACCACTGCTGTAGTGTTCACAGAGACTACATTGTGGTGACCCACATCGAGAGACATTCAGAGACATTCACCAAAGAGGGCTTGTCCCTTTAAGAGCGAGGCTCAAGGGAATATAGGGACTTCCGGTTCCGGGTTAATGTATTGTTATTATGCTGCTCGCAGTGAATGAATGAATGGTGTACTGCTCACGGTGAAGTTTTAAGTAAACTACCTCAACTTGCCTCAACATCCTGCTTCTGTAGAACAGGACGTGAAAACCGTTGGTGGTCAGAATAGGACACGTACAACTCAACAAGGCCCTTAAAGAGCCTAGAGCGTAGAGCGCTGGAAGGGTGACAAAATGGTTGACAAAGAGGATGATCAAAAATAGTTACATATATATATATAGGTCATCTGCCAGGTGCCAAAAGCCATGCACTCTTGCTAAATGGAGGGATATCTTAATCAGTGGTTTACAACCTTTTCAGGCCACGACCACCCAAAATGCCCGACCCACAGGTTGAGAACCACTGATCTAAACGACTGGGACATTGTGTGTGTGTCACCATGGCACTGAAACACAAACCATGCAGCACCTCCTGATATGCCCATAATGCCCCCTGCTGGAACAGCCCTGCATAGCATCTGACTTGGTAGAGTATAATAAGCCAGTTAAGCTGTGGCTGTGGGCCTGTGGCTGTGGCTGGGCCAACAGTTAGTGTTTTTTTTGTTGAGATTGTGAATTCTTAACTCCTCCTGGCTTTCCTCCGAGGTGGAAGGTCTGGTGACGTGAGGTTACTGAGACACTCAGGAACTCATTGGACTTCAAACAAAAATCAACCAAGGAATTTAAATTACAGTCACCCTCATGTGTGTTATTTTTTATCTATAAAAATAGTAAGCGGTGAAAGCACGGCCAGGTGGCCAGCTGATCAGTCAGTCTATCAAATAAAAACAAACTAAAGGACCCCAGCATGATGGTCCATAGTACCTGACCCCTACAGTCTGTTTAATGAAACATACAGTATTGTACTGCACAGGCTTAGAAATGTCCAGTTGTGGAAAAAGTACCTCGAGTTTGTGTGTGTGTGTGTGTGTGTGTGTGTGTGTGTGTGTGTGTGTGTGTGTGTGTGTGTGTGTGTGTGTGTGTGTGTGTGTGTGTGTGTGTGTGTGTGTGTGTGTGTGTGTGTGTGTGTGTGTGTGTGTGTGTGTGTGTGTGCGTGTGTGTGTGTGTGTGTGTGGCACAGCTGCCCCGTAACAGGGAGCTGTCGGCATACTTTTGTTAAATGCTGACCTTGTCCTGAGGACAAGTTTACCACTTTTAGTGTATTTAGCACCATTTTAGTAGATAGCTATCTATGGGAAACACATGTCAACATAAAGTTGCTGATTCATTAACAGCTTCTGCAACTTAGTCATACTTCTCTGTTTTTATCTTTTATCATCAGTTTAAAGTGTGGGGAAAAAAAATCTAGTTAATGTCAAATATCAAACTGTCATGAAGTAGTTTCATCAGCCTGTGCAGTACAACACTACAGACATCATGCTGCGGCCCTGTAGTTAGTATTTACCTGATACACCTACTGATCAGCTGGTTGATGTGCTTCCCTTACTTTATTATTTTTAATATAACACAATAGCAGAAATACCCCATATAGGAGGGTCATGATCAGGGCAGGAATTTCATGGAGGCCATGAAGGTCAAGGTTGACGATCGGTTTGGCTTTCTGCCCTTCAAAAATGATCAGCACTGAGGCCACATGACCTTGATGACCCGTCATTGATGCCCCCGTGCAGCTGATTTCACCGTCTCTTTGCCAGACCCAGGGGGTCGGCCTACAGGAGGCTTTGTCTGTCGGTCGGTCGGTCGGTCGGTCGGTCGGTCGGTCGGTCTGTCCCTCTGCACACACGTCATGCGAAGTCCGGCCATTCAGATTTCAACCACTAGGGGTCTGGCAGTGCTCCGAGGAGCACTTTTTCTAGTTCCTGTAATCCAAGGGTTCCCAAACTTTTCAGGCCTTGACCCCCCAAAATAATCATATTTGAACTTGGGACCCCACAACCAAAATAATCATATTTGAACTGGGGACCCCCCAAAATAATCATATTTGAACTGGGCACCCCCCAAAATAATCATATTTGAACTTGGGACCCCACAACCAAAATAATCATATTTGAACTGGGCACCCCCCAAAATAATCATATTTGAACTTGGGACCCCACAACCAAAATAATCATATTTGAACTGGGCACCCAACAAAATAATCATATTTGAGCTGGGGACGCCCAAAACAATCATATTTGAACTGGGGACCCCCCCACCCCCCACTCGGCTCCACAGATAAATATTGTGAAAATAGCGAACTGCAAGCTCAGAGCTTTTCTTACGTAATATTTGTTAATTTGGCCAATGTTTGGCCAGTTTAGTTTGTTGTTTTTATTTTAATTTTATAGGTATTAAAAAGGTCTTAAAAGTCCTTAAACTGTCACTTTATAAATGTGCAGATACACTTATATGCTGTATATTGGTTTGTTTACTGTTGAGTGAGAAAACAATGTTGCACATTAAGCTAATCAACTGGGGACCCCCCAAAATAATTTTGGGACCCCCTTGGGGGTCATAAAAGGACACGTATAACTCAAGAGTGCCAAAAAGGTGACAAAAGGGGTGACAAAGAGGATGATCAACAATAGTTACATAATATATAGGTCATCTGCCAGGTGCCAAAAGCCACTCTCACTAAATGGGGGGGATAGTGGCACTGAGACACAAACCATGCAGAATTTCCTGATATGCCCCCTGCTGGAACAACCCTGCATAGCATCTGACTTGGCAGAGTATAATAAGAAAGGTCAGGACATAAGGTCATGTTTTTACTAGACATCAGTGTCTTTTGTTGAGATTTGTGAATCCTTAACTCCTCCTGAGTCCCCATCGTCAAACCAGTCCAGTCAGTGACTATGAGTGAGTATGAACTTTTGAACTCAAAGGACAAAAGGGGTGAAATTCCAGTCTTGGGTTCTGGTATTAAAACAGTTTGAGAACTCCTGCTGTAGCCTATAGATGTGACAGAGAGAATGATGATGGTCAGAGATGTCACATGTCCAGTAGATCAGTGGTTCTCAACCAAGGGCGTAAAATAAAAAAAAACGTCATTTTTTTCCTCTACCGGCGCAGTAGCTCCGCAGCCTCCGCCCACCCCACCGTTCCCATTGTCAAGCGGCCCCAGCCAGACATGCTAATTGCCTCTAATAAACAAGTCTTGATTCCTGTGGCTGTGCTAAACATGTTCTGCAGGTTTTGGCTCTGCTGTCTGCCCTTATTGAAATGAAGGGTCGCTATGCTGTGTCCCTCAACTCCCTCGTCCTGTGTGCACTAACAGTCACTGCATGCACTGAATACCAGTGGTGGAAAAAGTACTCAAATGTTTTACTTAAACAAAAGTATCAATTCTGCGATGTAAAAATACTCTGTTACAAGTAAAAGTAAGGTATTCAAAATGTACTTGAGTAAAAGTAGAAAAGTATTGGTATCAAAATGTATTTAAAGTACCAAAAGTAAAAGTAGGCTACTCATTATGCAGAAGGTCCCATTTCACAAGTTTTCAAATGTGAAAAAAAAGTTTTCTAACCCTTGATACTTTTACTTAAGTAAAACATTTGAGGATGGAACACACTGAGGGATGGGTAGAGTGTTGTTAATGTTGTTTTATGGTCATTTAATGAATTAATTAAGCAAAAAAATCGCGTGCATGCCCGCGACGCAGTGGGTGGGGGGCCGGGGGGAAGGGGGGAGTCATTAACAATCTTGGTCCACGTTAAAACCCACCGTACGCGCCTGTTCTCAACCTGTGGGTCTCTCATGATTTTGGGGAGGGGTCCCCAGATGACAATGAAGTGACAATTTTAGGACTTTTAAGACCTTTTTAAAAATACCAAAAAAATAATAATGAAGACCATTACTGCATCAAAAGTAATCAACAAACTATACTATTTAACTGGTCAAACATTGGCCCCATTGTCAAATATTATAAGATTTTTTGCACATTATATTTTTTTAGAAAATAGCTCACAACACCTCACAATGCGAGAGGTGTTGTGAGCTTGTAGATCGGCTATTTTCACAATATCTATCTGTGGAATCAAGTCAAACTAAATGTAATGCCTCAACTCCTACAATTCCAAGTGCTTGTCAGGGTGGGGGGTCGGTACAAGCTTGTGAGCTTGTAGATCTGCTGTTTTCACTAGTTTGGGTCCCGGGCAAACGTCTAATTTCTCTTTTGGGTCTTGAGCTAAAACATTTGGGAACCCATGTTCTAGAACCTTCTATATATACCTATATCATAGCTTCGTATGAACTAGGCGGTTCATACGTTGTACGTTCATGCATCACAATATAAGGTCTTCAAGTTGAGTTAGAGCTATATGCAAAGTCCTGAAAAGTGCCCTTATATTTCACATATTTAAGTTTAATAATATTATTAATGAATCATTAAGGGATAGAAAAGAAAGGTCAACTGTAGGTAACTGTACGTGTTCTCATAAAAAAAAAAAAAAAACTGTTTCCTCTGCTTTTCTAAGTAATGGGAGCAGCTTCTGGGTACGCTGGTTCCTCCCCTTAGTCTCTTCTAAGTACACAAAGGTGTTAAAACCACACTGCTACAGCTAAAAACACACGCCTTTCACATCATGTCAACATGCAGATGGGAAGGTAGCCACAAATGTAGCTGTGCTGTGAATGAGGCCCCCATGAAGGTCCCATTCTTGTCACAGTCACAGACTTGTGACTGTCTTGTCTAGGTCTTGTATTTCTATGTGTAAGTTCACGTTCTACTTTTCAGGGTTCTATGTTCATGTCTTCCCCAGATCAAACCAGTAACCTTTCTTTCTCCCAAGCAGCCGTTCTACCTCCAGAGCCACCGGTAGACAACAGAGTGTGACTATGCCCAAATTGACAAAGAAGCCCTGGCCATATTTGGGTTAAAATAAATACATACATCAGACAATTCTTGTTGGGACGAAGATTTGAGTTTTACATCTACAGTACCACATAGCATTGCTGGGATTGCTGCATCCCTCCAAGCCCAGGCCGGACCCAGAGGCTCAAAGATCAGGGGACTCTAGAAATGTGGGCTAACTGAGACCCACTCAGGGACTTCAAACTAAAATCAACCAGGGATTTTTTTGATTTTTTTTTTAAATAGGGAATTCAAATTACAGTCACCCTCATATGTATTATTTTTTTATCTATAAAAATAATAAGCGGTGAAAGCACGGCCAGGCGGCCAGCTGATCAGTCAGTCTATCAAATAAAAACAAACTAAAGGCCCTCAGCATGATGGTCCATAGTACCTGACCCCTACAGTCTGTTTAATGATACAGTATTGTACTGCACAGGCTTAGAAATGTCCAGTGGTGGAAAAAGTACTCAATTGCTTTACTTAAGTAAAAGTACTGAATCAATACTGCAATGTAGAAATACTTTGTTACAAGTAAAAGTCTGGAATAAAACATTTAATTGAGTAAAAGTACAAAAGTATTGTCATCAAAATGTACTTAAAGTACCAACAGTAAAAGTACTCATTATGCAGAATGTCCCATTTGAAGTTTTCAAATGTATAAAAATCTTTTGAAAATAGTAATCTACAAGCTCACAATGCGTCGCATCGTGACTCATTGTGAGCTTGTAGATCTGAGCTTGTAGGGCTGAAGTGGTTAATGTATGTTTTGTAATAATAATCAAAATCTACAAAGTAACTACTGTAGTAACTAAAGTTTTCAAATAAATGTAATGGAGTAAAAGCACAATATTTGGATCCGAGATGTAGTGGAGTAGAAGTAAAAGTATTGGAAATTTCAGCTTCACCCAGCTGAGTGCTGAGTGAGTGCCCACAGAGGAGCGAAGAGGGGGGCGCAGTTCGTAAGTAAAGTACAAATACCTCAAAATTGTACTTAAGTACAGTACTTAAGTAGATGTACTTAGTTACTTTCCATGGGCTTTTTAACCCATTCAATCCGGGAGCACGTCTACACATGTCTTAATCTAAACCCTAACAGGTTTCTGATTAACTGTTTCTATTTCAGTGGTTCTCAAACTTTTCCATGTCAAGCCAGACCACCCAAAATTATATGATATTTGGCCGCAGATCCCCATCTCAAAATATGTTGTTCCAGGGACCCCCAGAAGCAAAGATTTGAGTAAAAAATATGCTTTGAAAAATATATATATTCAAAGATTTGCAGATCTACAAGCTCATAGCGCAGCACTCGGTGCCGCACTATGAGCTTGTATATCTGCTATTTTTGAATAGCCAAGGAAATCTAAAATGACAGAGATGCCTTTCTCTGTCTTAATGGGTTAACAGGGTTAAACGGTCCATTGGTGGCTGTATTGGTGACAAATGACAATTGTCCTTAGGCTGTATTGTCCTAAGACAATAATTTGATGACCGGCAGTGGTTCCGGTAGGAGACACAAAGAGTCTCCTTTGTGTCTCCTACCAGAAGCGCTGCCTACCGGTCCACTGGTCATCAAATTATTGGCTTAGAAATGAGACAAAAACTAAAAAATATCCATGGGGTGACTAATCGATAGGGGAAAAAAATGGGTGAACTATCCCTTTAAGAGCCATGGCCGGTTTAAAAAGTAATGTCAAATATCAAACTGTCATGAAGTAGTTTCATCAGCCTGTGCAGTAAAACACTACAGACATCATGCTGGGGCCCTGTAGTTAGTATTTACCTGATACATACTGATCAGCTGGTTGATGTGCTTCCCTTACTTTATTATTTTTAATATAACACAATAACAGAAATAACCCATATAGGAGGGTCATGATCAGGGCAGGAATTTCATGGAGGCCATGAAGGTCAAGGCCTCCGTTGCCCTCGATCGGTTTGGTCTTTCTGCCCTTCAAAGATTATCTGCCCTGAGGTCACATGACCTTGATGACCCGTCAATGCTGCCCCCGTGCAGCTGATGTCACCGTCTCTTTCCTGTAATCTAAGGGTTCCCAAACTTTTCAGGCCGTGACCCCCCAAAATAATCATATTTGAACTGGAGGGGGAACTGGAGGGGGATCCCCAGTTCAAATATTATTATTTTGGGGGATCCCCCAAAATAATCATATTTTAACTGGAGACCACCCTGACAAGCACTTGGAATTGTAGGAGTTGAGGCATTACATTTAGTTTGTCACGGTTCCACAGATAAATATTGTGAAAATAGCCGAACTACAAGCTCAGAGCTTTTCTTACGTAATATTTGATAATTTGGCCAATGTTTGGCCAGTATAGTTTGTTGTTTTATTTTAATTTTAGAGGTATTAAAAGAGGTCTTAAAAGTCCTTAAATTGTCACTTAGAAATGTACAGATACCCTGTATACACTTATACTGTTGGTTTGTTTACTGTTGAGTGAGAAAACAATGTTGTTTACTGTTGAGTGAGAAAACAATGTTGCACATTAAGCTGATCAACTGGGACCCCCCAAAATAATTTGTGGATCCCCTTGGGGGTCCGACCCCCAGTTTGGGAACCACTGCTGTAGTGTTCACAGAGACTACATTGTGGTGACCCACATCGAGAGACATTGAGAGACATTCACCAAAGAGGGCTTGTCCCTTTAAGAGCGAGGCTCAAGGGAATATAGGGACTTCCGGTTCCGGGTTAATGTATTGTTATTATGCTGCTCGCAGTGAATGAATGAAAGGTGTACTGCTCACGGTGAAGTTTTAAGTAAACTACCTCAACTTGCCTCAACATCCTGCTTCTGTAGAACAGGACGTGAAAACCATTTGTGGTCAGAATAGGACACGTACTTAACGAGGCCCTTAAAGAGCATAGAGCGTAGAGCGCCGGAAGGGTGACAAAATGGTTGACAAAGAGGATGATCAAAAATAGTTACATATATATATATATAGGTCATCTATCAGGTGCCAAAAGCCATGCCCTCTCGCTAAATGGGGGGATATCTAAATCAGTGGTTCACAACCTTTTCAGGCCACGACCACCTAAAATGATCATATTTGAACTGGGGACGCCCCAAAATGATATTTAAACTAGGGACCATAGGGGTCCCGACCCACAGGTTGAGAACCACTGATCTAAATGACTGGGACGTTGTGTGTCACCATGGCACTGAAACACAAACCATGCAGCACCCCCTGATATGCCCCCTGCTGGAACAGCCCTGCATAGCAACTTGGCAGAGTAAGAAAGTACAGCCATGTGTTCAGCTGTGGCTGGGCCAACAGGTACAGGACATAAGGTCATCAGACAGAGTACAGAATTACACATGTTTTTACTAGACATCAGTGTCTTTTGTTGAGATGGAAAGACTGGTGACGTGAGGTTACTGAGACCCACTGAGGGACTCATTGGACTTCAAACTAAAATCAACCAGGGAATTTAAATGACAGTCACCCTCATGTGTGTTATTTTGTTTATCTATAAAAACAATAAGCAGTGAAAGCACAGCCAGGCGACCAGCTGATCAGTCAGTCTATCAAATAAAAACAAACTAAAGTACTCAATTGCTTTACTTGAGTAAATGTACTTAAAGTACCAAAAGTAAAAGTACTCATTTTGCAGAATGTCCCATTTGAAGTTTTCAAATGTATACAAATCTTTTGAAAATAGCAGATCTACAAGCTCACAATGTGTCGCACCGTGACGCATTGTGAGCTTGTAGATCGGCTATTTTCAAATGGCTGAAATGTATATAGAGCTGAAGTGGTTAATGTATGTTTTGTAATAATAATCCATATTTGGATCCAGGATGTAGTGGAGTAGAAGTTAAAGTATTTGAAATTTTAAATACTCAAGTAGAGTACAAATACCTCAAAATTACTTTCCACCACTGGCAGGCGCGCGGGAAGTCCTTAATACCTAGGGGGGCTGTGCGTCGGGGGGGACTCCTTGCGCCCGCGCAAAGCGCGGGCGCGCGATTTTTTTTGCGATTTTTTTGGGGGTTTTCTGTGTTTTTCCCCACACAAAAAGGCAGAAAGACAGTGTAAACACCAGGTTGAAGTTCATCCATGACCGTAACAGACTGCTATGATCCATAAAATATATATATATTATAAAAAATAAAATAAAATAAAACTTTTTTTTTTTTTCTTTTTTTTTTTTCCCATCACCAGGGGGGCTGCAGCCCCCATAGCCCCCCCCTTCCCGCGCCACCACTGGAAATGTTCCATGACACCATGAACCTCCTGGTGACATGGGGGGCCTTGTCAGTTTCTGCCCCACATCTCTTTACTAGGAACTCACTCCTAACCCACATCATAACAGCCCCCACCCTCTCTTCTTTTAAAACCGCCATCAACACCCATCTCTTCACTCTTACTTTCCCACCCATCCTGTTTATCACACCTCTATTTCTATATTTTAAATAGTTTTAGTCCTGCAGCTGTAGTCCCTTTTCTTTTCTTTAACAAAAAATATCATATTTTGACACTACACTTGCTTTTTTCACTCTATGGAAACTGATGACAAAAAGATGACTAGCATAGAGAAGTGGTTAATTTTATCATCAAGTGTCAGTGTTCGACTGGAAACAAAAATCAACCTATACATTTAAATTGCAGTGGCCCTCATACATAATGTGTTATTGTGTAGATGTATAGAAGTCATAAAGCAGCAAGGCCCCAGCATGATAGTTAGTTTTGAAAACCATACCGTTTTGTACTGCGCAGGCAGTATTTGACCCTGCCTGCAGTTTTTTCACTATAGTGGGAAACTATATACTATATGCAAGAAGCTTGCTTCACACACATTTGTTTCACAGCTTGGGGAACCTGCAGCATTCAATACCGCCCCCATCTGGCGGAGTCAGGTTAGGGAAACTAATGACAAAAAGATACAAAAAAGAGAACTAGGCCTATCACTAAGTTACAGAAGCTGTTCATTTAATCATCAACTTCATGTAGATCATATCTATCTCACACTAAACACAAATGATGCTAAATAGCACTAAAAGTTGTTCTTATTGGCTCCTAAACCTCTATTTGTTCTATGCCGTACATATAGCAAATATCTTAAAGCTGCTTTACATCGCCTAAATCTGCTGGGGCTTTGTCAAACGGTGCTATGTAGCAGTGGTTCTCAAACTGTGGTCCGGGGACCCCCTGGGGTCCTTGAGGGGGTCCCAGGGGGTCCCCAGCAGATTTAGTTAATTTATCATCAAAATCAACTCTATACACATTCATTCTATTTGAAAGTAGCCGATCTACAAGCTCTCAACGTGTCACCTGTAGAATTTGTTGAAAAATTGGGAATATCATTTTAACAACACAAATATCGTATGGCACAAACGCACAACATATGTTCAGATGGGGTTCTTGCGGCTAAATACATATTAATTTGGGGGTTCTTGACATGAAAAGGTTTGAGAACCACAGTCTCAGGCCCAGGGACTAATGGACTCAGGATCTGGTCCTGATATGCACACTGACAGTGGACACTGAGTTAACCCCTTAAGCCCTTACTGTATTTACTTTGTCATACAACGAATAGCGAAGATATCAAATCTAACTTGCATAATATTGCTTTTACATTTCACTCTGAGAATGTGTGTGACAGTTTGTGACAACTATTGAACAGGTGACCCGTAGTGAATCCTCTACAGATATCAAAGATGTCACACCCTGAGACATACTGATATACAATCACCATGTCACCCTCTATAGTTATGTATAGTTATGTTCACAGCTGTGAGGGAAATAGGCCTATTTCCAATTACTGTGAATGACATGACAGTCTGCTTCTTTCACTGAATGTACTTTTATACATGCAGTTTAAATCAGTTATATAAGGTTAAAGCAGAAACTGTTGCCCCCGCCACCTGGATAAGCGGTTGAAAATTGATGGATGGATAGTTTATAACCATACACCAAGAAGTTGGGCACTAATTAATTGGTCCAGCGGTTTGCAAGATTAGTTCAGATGAGCTCGGAAATGTACTGTCTGTAGGTCTACTGTTGATTTACACTGCTATCAGAATCAGAATAAACTTTATTGTCACATCACAGGTTTACAGGAGTAAAACAGTGGGTGAAACAATTTTTTGTGCAAATTCAAATGTTTTGTTATTTCCATAAAAGAGAAAGGGAAGAAGAAGAAGAAGAAAAGAATAAAAAAAAAACAATTGATCTACATATTTTCATATAGTATCTATCCGGTGCAGTAAGTACCTGAGATTAGACATAAAGGTGCGTGAGCATAGCAGCAGATATATACACGTATATATACGGTAATATGATACTAGATGCTATGGACGTAGATCAAGGTGTGTACCACATTGTACATGGGATTAAGGTGCAGAGTGTAGACCTCATAGTCCATATAAGGGTTAAAATAAAGAGGGCCGGCCAAAGCTGTATGGTTAGTCAGCCCGCCTAGGACTCTGAAGGTCTCGGGTACAATTCCAGCTCTCAGCAATGTGTCAAAGTGTCCCTGAACAAGACACTTAAAGGGCAAGACCACTTTGGTAGAGGTGTGGGTTGTGCAGTTACCTTAACCGTGATGTAACTCCAAAGATGGACAAGAAATCTAAAATAATTACTCCATTGATTAGAAATTGATAATTCAAAATATGCTCCCCATTGACTTACATTGTACGGTAAAACAGCTCTCAAAGTCACTCTTTTAGCACATAAACAAACACAAACTAAGCTGATTCAAACAATATAGCTCTTCACCAAAACAGTTTATTTGTTTAATAAAAAATGTCAACTGATTCAGCTGATTTTACTATTTGAAGATCCGGATCCAGATCTGCAGATCCAGTCCGGGTTTTCTTCTTAATAAAAATAGCAAAATCAACAAGAAAGATTTGTATTAAAAAAAGTTTGGTGATGTTCTATATTGTCTGAATCAACTTTGCTTGCGTTCGTTTACGTGCTAAAAGAGTGACTTTGAGATCATATGAGCATATTTTGAATTATCAATTTCTAATCAATGGAGCAATTATTTTGTACTTCTTGTTCATCTTTGGAGTTACATCATGGCAAGGTAACTACACAACCCAAACCTCTACCACAGTGGTCTTGCCCTTTAACCCCTCACTGCTCCCCGCTCCTCTGTGGGCACTCAGCACTCAGCAGTCAGCTGGGTGAATCTGAAAACTGAAGTTCCCCGTGGGATAGTTATAAAATAAAATAAAAGGTAACTGTCCCTGGACAGGTAGGTCCATGAGGAAGAGCAAAAGTCCAAGACCATTCTGACTGTTGTTTTGTTGTCACAGTTAATAATGGTTCTGTTTTTCTATAAATCAGACTTGTTATTGACTATAGTGACAATATTCAACTGTCGACAAATCACATGTTAAAACAATTATTTACATGGACTATCAAATAGCATAGAAATGATAGGAAATATTATATAAATGTCCATTTAAAATGTGTCTTTAAGTAGCTACCCAGTTCTCAAACATTGCTGGTCCAGGATCAGCCATGGAGGGTCATGGTGCTGTAGGTGTTTGCAGAGGCAGCTGAACATTGGAGTCAGTAGAAGCTGGATCAGAAGCAGGATTTTTACGTATCGTCTCGTATGTTGAACTGGTAGGCTGGATTGTATCGTACTGAAACCAGTCAGAAAAAAGAAAAACATGAATACATTGTAGTCGTAGTAGTATGGAGTTGGTTGTGGAGGGGACCCTCCACAACCAACTATTATTATAACAGTGGTAGTAACAAGCAGAGGATTCTCAAATCCTCTGTTGAGGGTCACACAAGAAAAGAAGCAATTTCTGGAAATGAAATATGTAAACAGAACCAACCAGTTATTTAAAACTAGTCCATACCCGGTCAACGCATCCGTGGGGGGATATGCACACATTATCTGGCAACCCGGGAGGCAGTTTGTCCCATAGCTGGGCAGCCCTGTAACCATGGCGACATTCTTTTACACAAAAACACTAATAAACAGCTGAGATATGGTGAAATCAAAAAAGGGCTTCGCTGTTAGGTGCACATAATGGTCAATGGCTGTGTGCAATTTCAGATCAACTGCTCCAGCCACTGAGGAGAACCGGGCAGAACTAATTTTGGCCTCACCTCATTTTGGTCTCAGAGGTTTCTGGAATTATAAGAGGATAGGAGGATATAGGAGGATGTTTTGGATTTTGCTGAATTATACACAGCAGTCGCTCTCTCTCTCTCTCTCTCTCTCTCTCTCTCTCTCTATCACACGCGCCCCATGCTCAAATTCTAGGTTAGTTGTCATAAATGTACACGAATAGCGAATAACTAAAAATACAACGCAAAAGCCTCCCCCTGGCCAGCCGGGGCGCCTGATGGAGGGGAAAGGAACTGGTTGGAATAACGTGTTCCTTCCACGCGCTACGTCCTACCGGGGAAACTCTCCCCTGTCAGGTGACAAGAAGGTCAGTTGGCTCTCATGCATTGAAGGAGGCATGAACTCTGCCCTGGCCTCCCTAGGTTGGCAGAGGGAAGGTAGTGCCCAGGATTACATAGAAAATTGGCACTGGGTGTAAAAAATGGGGTTACAAAATCGTGGGATAAAAATTAAAAAAATATATATACAAAAAAAATACAACGCAAAATACATTTTATTTTCATTCATTTTGTGCACTTTATATATCTATCCATGTTCGTACAGCTCAATGAGTGTTCATAGCAGCATGTATACAGGTACGTCCATGCATACAGTATGTACCATGCAGACGTACGGTATGTACGTATGTATGTATGTATGTATGTACTGTATGTATGTATGTATGTATGTATGTATGTATGTATGTATGTATGTATGTATGTCTGTATGTCTGTATGTCTGTATGTCTGTATTACTGTATGTACTGTATGTACTGTATGTACTGTATGTATGTACGTCTGTCTGTCTGTCTGTCTGTCTGTCTGTCTGTCTGTACGTATGTATATACGTACGTAAGTCGCTTTGGAAAAAGCGTCTGCTAAATGACTGTAATGTAATATGGAAACATAGAAATATCCACTCACCACTGGGTCGGGGGGCTTGGGTCTGTTATGGCATCGAGCTGATAAACAAAAACCTTCAAACATATAACAGACACAAATCAAAAGGAAAAGTCTTTACAACACTTTTTTACTGTGAAAAATATTACAATTCTCTATATCATACGATACATCTAACTGAATGTCCTGAATACCTAAGCTGCAATCCAGAACTAATCTTAATGAAAATAATATTATGTTATCCAATCTGTTTGGTAGAGTGTGTTAATACAATTTATTACACAGCTTGGAAGTTGGTTGAATGCTTGATTCTGATTGGTCAATCACTTAATTAATTGTTCTGTTATTCTTGAATAATGCCCGCTGAACTCAACATCAGACCGCTGTGTAATCAAAGGCTCATAGCATCTAGCTCTATCTTGGAAGAAACGTGCCGTGAGCTTCTAGAGCTTAAGAGATATACAAAATAAATTCAAACTGTATTTTTAGATGGAGGACCGCAGTCTAATATAGATCAACTTGAAGGTCCTTGACATGAAAATGTTTGAGAACCTCTGCTCTACAGTATCTCACAAACACTTCACACACAACCCAGGTGGAGGCGCTGTTACACAAATAATCAGTGTGTAAGTAAAATCACCATTCCAACTTGAACTAGACGGGTCGCAATTCTGGGAAATTGCAAAGTGTGGTTGCGCCGACGCCGGTCGCAGGTCGGCGCCGCCGGGACTTGAGGAATGCGCTTGGAGGAATACCGTCGGAGGCCGCGCGACGTGCCATTCGAATTTGGTGCTGATTGGATCCCACGTTCGTGACACGTGCCGTTTTGATTTGAGGAAATAGGCCCCTCCCACTAAATAAATAGGCCCCTCCCACAAATGTAGCGGGCCAATGACAACGTCCTGTAACTCCTGAGATCACCTGCTTTTCATTTTGAGAGGAGTGATCCCCCCAAAAATCATATTTTTGCATCAAACGGTTACGTTTTGCGCAGTTGTGGCGCCCCCTATGGATCAAAGTGGAAATGCTTTTGGTGATTCGTTGAGTAAACCACCCTCGACATGTGATTTAACTTTGGGATCGATTGGACGTTTCGTTCGTGATTTTTGGCATTTTTGGTAAAACGGGCCCCTCCCAACTTTGGAAGCCAATTACGGACGAACGGTAAGGCCTATATAGGGAGTTGCGTAATGACCCAAGGAATCTAGGTGAAAGGAAATTTTGATTTTACGACCTACGGTTCAAGAGTTATAGGCCAAAACGTAAAGGGGGCTGTTATAGTGCCACCATGAGGCCGAATGGTGTATTTAGATGTATAATAATTTTGGACTAAATTATGAACCTCCCCTTCAAATCTGGTAACTCTAGCTTTTACGGTTTCTGAGAAAAAAATACTTGAATTTGAGTTTTTTCACTTTTCCATCAAAGCGGATGGGGAAATCTAATGCACTAATAAATCAATATCAATTAAACTATGTAACCAATCTCTTAGCAAAATACAAGCACACGATTCCCGGTGAGACCGGTCATTTTGACATATGTCGCAAAATTGGGAAAAATAAACTGTGGGAGGAGTAGCACGGCAAAGTATTGTTTATCTAGAAAGAATAATAAAGTTCATCAAGAACAATAGTCTGGTTGCCCTGTTAGGGCAACCACACTAATTATGCAGAACAGTGGGTTAATAGCTAGGTCTCTACACAATATCAGGTTCAGAAGTTGTTCATATATTTGTAGGGGTACACATATTCAACATAAGCCATAAGCTACCACTAAGCTATACTAGTCTGAAACTGTGAATTAGAGATGTAGAGCAAGTAAAAAAAAACACACCTACGTAGATTTGACCACCCATTTTATAATGGCTCAATTTTGGGACTCTTGCTCACGGCCTAAGGATCAGACATCACTGGTCATTGAGCTGAACAGTGTGGAGTTGGAGGTAAAATAAATGTGGGAAAAACATTCAGGTGGGATACAAATTTCATCCAATCAGGAGAGAGAACCCCTCAACAAACTCATTCATTCATTCATCATTTATCAGCTTGTGTTGCAGTTCATATTTTATCTCATTTATTTGTGTCATCACTTCCAATTCCACTTGTTTTTCCATGTATGGGTTTCTCTCTCCTGATTGGATGAAATTGGTATCCCAACACAAATATTTATTTTCTGTTTAATAAAGAGCTGGAGAGACATGGAGACCCCCGTTACTGAATAAACACTCTATAGCAATGATTACTATGGGAATATAGAGCTATTTAACACTTAGTTTAACAACAACAAAAATCTCCTTTTAACCAGCATACTGGTAGAGTGTGTTAATACTATATAACTAGTACATGTGTAGTGGGGGGAGGTGATCTCCCATTGAGACATTTAGACCCTGGTATCCCTGGCAGACATTAAGTACTGTCTGAAGCTCATAAGCACAATATCTCCCCAGGACGAACAGAATTCCTTCTTGGAGCAGTGTTAGAAATGTTGTCTCCCCTGCGGTAGACCCAGGTTTGAATATTGCACACATTACAGTGAATATTGTAAACTTTCCGTTGTTGCAGTAACACTGACACAGGCAGTCCATGTGTGTGTTTACAATGAACCAATCAGATTCAAGCAGCGGAACCATCTGTTTTATATGAATTGTACAACTGGTTAGAATAATGTTTTCTTCATTAAAATAATTCCTTTATTGCAGCTTTAAAGTAGTGAAACAGACTCAAATCATTATTGTTGGTATGAAATCTGAACCCGACCTGTGACCTTTAAAACACTGACCATCTGGAAGTTGTACAGACCTGTTAGAGCTGTTAGAGCTGTGATCAGAAGGAAGTTGAGAACCAGAGACACGATTGTGAGCGGACCGTTGGGCCAAAAACTGGAAGTAAGATCTCTGGCAGTCTCTTTACACGTCTGACAGGTTGGCTGCTCGCCAGCTGAAAAACAATCAAACAAACAAACAAACAAACTCTAAGTCAATGTCATCACAACACAAAGTTGACCATATCATGTGTCACTGGAAAAATAACAATAATCTTTCTTTGTTTATTTGAGGAGCAATTTTCAGAAGCTTTGCAGTCAACAATGATCCCTGTGTCAAATAGTGTGAGTCAGGAGTAAAGTATCTAAACGGAACACAATTTAAACACAGAAATCAGGAAACAATGTCACTACAAAATTAAATAAAACAGCAAAGGTGATAGATCATGCCAACCTATTAATAATATTCTTCACACATTATCTATCAGGGGTGAGGTTTACTGGATTGAGTACAAATATTAGTTCTAGATAATACTTTAAAGTTCATGCTTACCAGAGATAAGATGGAAGATTTCATTGATGTCATTGTTGTCTGCTCTGGTGCAGTAAAACAATCTATCTTCCACAGTCACGTTGTGAATGAACAGACGATTCCCCAGCTTCACAGAGTACCTGTCTTTGAAAGTCTCATTGTCATATATACTTTGCGCTATTTTTTTATTGAACGTTCTCAGGATCTTAACAGGACCTCCCACTAGCTTCATGATGTTCCAGATGATATTATCCAGATCCAGAGAACAGTTGAGGATGGTGTCTTGTCCCAGTTCCACAGGTATATAGGTCCATTTCAGAGTGTGGACAGAGGTCATAAAAACACCACAGAAAAACAACAGCATCTGTACGTGTTTCTCCATGTTGTTGTTCAGCACACAAACCAGGAGACAGCTGTCCTACTGTCTGTCTTTTCAGCGGTCCGTCTGTCTGTCTGTCTCTCCTACACTGTCTCCCTCTCAGCTGTGCTACTGTCTAAATACAATAGAGGTATGACAGTGGATTCACATTTCTGTTTAAAAGAAGTTTGACGTCAGTCAAGCTTCCTTCCAAAGAAATTAACCTCATGTAACCTGAAAACCAACTGACCAACGGTACTGAGAACGATCATGTGACTTCCTTTTCGTGATCTCTATAACGGATCCTGTTCAAACCACACGCAGCTACCTTCAACAGGAAGTTAAAGCTGCTTCTTAAGAGACATTTGAATGAGACATGCTCAAATACAGCATATTGCAGCTATAACTGCAGATGACATTGATTATAGATTATATTTCATTGTTTTATTATTAGTGTTAACGTTACACAGTTTAATATAACAATATAGTAAGAGCTTTGAGGTCATTAGGCATTATTCTGTGTTCTTCAGTTTAGAATCACAGGAGAAGAAACAGAGAATGAAAAATCTATTTGTTCTAAAATCATTATTGTTTTTATAGTGAGGAATGCCTGTATGCACACAAGCCTTCCATCCCACTCACCCAACATACTCAAATGTAGTTCTATATAATGACTCATGAACTAATTTCTGTGGCATTATGCATAACTTTTAATTTGTTTATGTTGTTTTGTTAGTGTAAATACGGTATTGCAGAATTAAAGGTGGGAAAAGTTACATTTTGCAACTTGATTGAATACTTTATTAGTCAGAAATGTAAACAGCACCAGGTACAGTCAGACATTATAAGGCTAATAGGATAACACTGCCACTGTGTGGAGAAATAGATTAAAAGCTAACCAGAAGCATGCTCTGCTCTGCATGGACTAAGCAAACACACTCAACACCACTTTAGATGAACAGGAATGGTCTACTTACTATATGGAAGTAGAGAATAGTGATAACGTTGTAAACTAGCCGTTGTAGATGTGAAATGAATAAAGATTGAGCAACTGCATGGCCTATTTCTTACCTAAAATGTATAGATCAACAATCGAGAATGAAGAGAACCAAGAGGGTTTTATTTGTTTCTCACTCATACAGGTACAAGCAGTGAAATGTTGCTCTGGCTTGTCCACAAGATAACAAAAATACAATATAGACTGAACTTTAATAACATAAAAAGAAGAAGAAAAAATAAGATTAGATACAAATATAGTAATATTTTATTAGAGAGTACAGGCAAGTTATCAAACCTTTTTTGGCTTCATTCAGTATAGTATAATAATAAAGTTGGATTTTCTTTTTACATTTAGTGATAACTTATCTGCAAGAAATCATTCAGATAGAATAACTATGCCAGAATTAACTTCCTTGTGTGAGTTAAATTTAAATTTGTATCATCAGCGAACAGAATCAGAGTAAAGGACGATGACACAGCAGCCAGGTCATTGACGTAAATAAGAAATAATAGGGATCCAAGAATAGACCCTTGAGGAACTTTGATTGATTGATTGAATACTTTATGAACAGTTTGCAAATAGTACAGTTGTACGATTTTACAATGATTGTTACGTAAAAGGATAACACAAAAAGCCATAGGGGCTTTGTTTCTATTGTGGTCCTGTGTAATAACTCCAACTCCATATCTTAAGTATCAAATTCTTCAGAAAGATCTAGGAATATGCCAAGAGCAAATTCTTTTTTATTAAAGCTGCACTATGTAACTTCCTCTTCTACCCCGGATTTGAAACCGATTTCCTGCGCAAGTGCTGACCTTTTTACCATTGAGCTAATAGAGCCAGCCTGCTTGATCAGGGGATAAATTGAATCTTGAATTGAATCTGACAAAAAAAAATCAGATCCTGTGTCTAGTTGAGACATGACTTTTGACACAATCTAAATGTCTCAATAGAAGAGCAGGGAGACTAAATAAACCACCCCAATTATATAAATTATTGGATTAAAGGTTTAATGACATTCACTTTTACACCACATTCAAAGTCTTTGTCCTGGTCCTTCAAAAGTGTACAAAAAGTTTTAAGTGAAAATTCCATTCCAGTGATCCATGTCAGGTGTTTTTCTCTCACATTTCTAAAGCCTTTTCAACTGCAATGAAAAAAGAAATCTTTGCCTGCGGGTGTCGCTGGTGAGGGATTTTGCCTGTCAATCATCGCCTCTGCTCCGCCCCCCCCCCAAAGGAAAGGATAGGGGAGGGGAGGGGCGAGGAGGAGAGTGGGCGGGATTAATCGACAGTGACCTCACTGTCGAAGGGCCAAGCTCAGATTACTTTTCAGCCTAATTATTCAGAAAACCCCAGACCACAGAAAATCCACTGAATGTTCTAAGTTCAGTTTTTTTGGGTGTAATTGAGGTCATAAAACCCCAAATAAAACATTGAAAATAAAAAAAGTGAAAATGAATGTCATGATACCTTTAACATACCCATACAGATTGGACAAAATTACATTTTATTCATTAAAAAATAAAGTTACATAGTGCCGCTTTAATGGCTGAGTAGATATTTCAACCAACTGTAAGAAGGCCTGTTACGGCCCGGCCTAGGGGAACCGAGACGCAACATATGGTGTGGAAAACCGACCTTGCCAGCTCCCAAGAACCGCCGTCCAAACCGTTTACTTTTTCGATCTTTTCTTTTATTCTCGTCAGGGATTCTCTCCAGGACGGACGACTGATAAATAGAATGTAATCTTTTATTTTGATCATTTGTATGTTTGGAGTGTTATTAAAGAACTGTCTCGTCATTAAAGATACAGTTCATATAGTTCATTATCTTATTTGAGTTTTCCATAGCAGTAACCTTGCATGTGTCAGCATGACCTTAAACTGAAACTGTGTTTATCGACTTACTAAATGATGATATCATATTATTGTAACCCTGTGCTAGTCAGGTGCCTGGTACAGAAAGATATTGTCAGAGCACAGGCTCTTCTCTCTATAATGATGTACCAAGCTCTCTCTTCCTCCCTTGAGGGGAGTGACTTACTGACTGTAAAAATTACAAATGGTGCATTTATATAGCGCTTTTATCCAAAACGCTTTACATAGATTGTGCATTACATTAACCCATTCACACACACATTCATACACCGATGGAGGAGGAAACCATGCAAGGCACCAACCTGCTCATCAGGAGCAATTAGGGGTTCAGTGTCTTGCTCAAGGACACTTCCACACTAACTCTGGGGGAGCCCCCCAGCCCGGGATCGAACTGGGAACCTTGCGGTTTCCAGTTCACTCTACCCGGCCACTCTACCCCCGAGCCACTGCCGCCCCAGTATGTAAACTGTTGCTTTACTCTGTATGTCTAATAAACCAATTTATTGAACTCCGTATTCTCTTCACACATTTGGTTCCGCGTCACGGTAACTTTAACTGAGTATTTCAGACTCAAGATTGTCCCAGCTATCAAGGACTGTTCACCAGTGGCGCAGCCAGAACGCTAGTATAGGCTGGGCCTAGGCAGGAGCGGGTGGGCACGCATGCACACGCGCGCAGCGCACATGCATGTGTCCCCGACCTGTGCATGCACGCGAAAATCTGCGGTTATTGGGCGGATATTGGGCATTTTTGGGCGTTTTTTTGTTACTTTATTTCGGTTTTAGGGTTAGGGTTAGGGTTAGGTTACGGTTATTATGTTATTTAATTCTTATTTCTGCCTGATTTTACTGATTTTTTTCATCAAAGAATTAATTATATCTTTCTTTTTATTTTTTTATTCCCAAATCTTTGTTTTTTGGCAAAATCGATTGGGTGGGCCAGCTTTCTATGTTCACAACAAAATCTAAACTAGAAAGAATAACCACTTATAACCTACACAAAAAAAATACTAGATACAAATGCTGACCTCCTTATCTGAAAACAAAGCCCAAACAATATAACCAAAACAGTCCCCCCCTTTTAGCTGAGAACAATAGAGAACGAGAGATGGCACTGGTTTCATAGTGTTCTGTCACTATGAACATCAGATCTCACCAAAAAAAAAAGAGCTATTAAAATCTAATGCAAGGCCTATTCGCGCACGTTTTAAGCTGTGGTGGACCCGGGATGGAGTTATGACATGTTTCTACTGTACCATTCATCCTAAGATATCATAACATCATAGAAAAGGTAAGAAAACCTTAGTCCAAAATTCTCCTTTAAGCTATGTAGCCTAACTTTTCAGCTGATTGCCATACAGACTTGAATCGTGGACAGAGCTGCGAGGGCCTGTTCATCGCTGCTTGCAGATTTAATTATTATTATTATTACTAGATGTGAGGGCCGCTTTGCGGCCCTCACATCAAGAGACCCAAAACGCATGACGGCGACCTATAATTATAGCTCTGCACACACGTCATGCGAAGTCCGGCCTCTCTGGCCTCTCCTCTCCTCTCGGCTCCTCTCCTCCCTCCCCGCTTTGCCCGGCCTCTCTGGCCTCTCCTCTCCTCTCGGCTCCTCTCCTCCCTCCCCGCTTTGCTTTGCGGCCCTATACCTCTAGTCACATCCTCCCAACCTCCCAACCTCCCAACCTCCCAACCTCGGTCATGTGATAAAGAGGTCAGACTTCCTGTATCTGGTTGCTATGGCAACCTACCAGATCAGGCAGAGGGTCTGATAGGCGAATCAGAAAATCAATCAAACCGACAGTGGCGCGGGAAGGGGGGGGCTATGGGGGCTGCAGCCCCCCTGGTGATGGGAGCAGCCCCCCTGGTGATGGGAAGGGATCTTTTTTTTTTTTTTTTTTTTTTCTCTTTTTTTTTAATTTTTTTTTTATTATATATATATATATATATATATATATGTATTTAACTTTTGGGAATAAAATATTTTTTTTAAAAAAGGTTCTCCTTTAACTTTTACTAATCACGTCATAGCAAGGTGACCGGTCACCTTGCTACTGGTACCGGGTCTTTCAAAGTTCAATACGGAAGGCGAAATGATAGTTACTGAGGTGACAGCCTCTGTCAGTGAACAATACCATGGCGAATCAGCAAAAACGCATATCGGATTTTTTTTCACCTGGACAAAGTAGTTTAAAGAAAACAAAAAAAAACAACAACACTGTCACGACAGATTCTGATTCTGTTGTGTTGTCAGATTCAGATACAGACGATGAATCACAGCCAGGAGGTGGAACTTTAGCAGAGCCAGAGACTTCTACTAGGCCTACTACAGCAGACACGGTTTTGGGGCATAAACAACAAAACATTGAAAAAAGTGTTATTGTTGTTGGCACTTCTGAGCATGATGAGCCCTTTCAACCAAACATTACGTTTCCTGGAAGAAAGATTGGCAAGGAGACATTTGAGAGAACATTTCAACGAAGCTGGTTTGAGAAATGGCAGTGGTTGCATTATATAGAAGAAACAGACTGTGTGCTTTGCTTCATTTGCAACCAAGCAGTGACAAAGGGATTATTGCATGACAACGGTGGTACCGGTGGCAGCAGTGCGTTCGCGAAGGGAGGATTTAACAACTGGAAAAAGGCAAGAGAAAAATTTGGTCATCACGAGAGGACAGATGTGCATTCAGATTCAATCCGTGCATTAGCTTTGCTCAAACAAACTCCTATCAATGCTTTGCTATCCAAAGCTGCAGCCAGAGATCAACAGATTGCCAGGACAGTATTGGAACTTTTATTTAGATCCATTAAATACCTGGGTCGTCAGGGAATGCCACTCAGAGGGCACAGTCACCGTGATGGCGCACTTTGGCAACTGATGATGGAGAGAACACATTCTTTACCAAAAGAAAGAGAATGGCTTTTACGTAGAGACAATTGGATGTCAGACAAGATACAAAATGAGATACTTGAAATGTTTGCACATATGATACAACGTGAGATTGCATCTGAGGCTCAGAAGTGTTCATTCTTTGGATTTACAGCTGATGGAACGACAGACATCAGTACAAGTGAGCAATTCTCATGCTGTTTACAGTATGTGGATTCAAGTTTGACAGCACACAACATGTTTCTCGGATTCTACAGTGCACCTGACTCGACAGCAGATACACTGTTTGCATTGATCAAAGACATCTTTCTACGTTTTAATTTGCCTTTTGAACGTGTGCAAGGATATTGTTTTGACGGTGCAGCTAACATGTCTGGGCGAATCAATGGTGTCCAAGCGAAACTCAAAATAGAGTGCCCAGGGTCCTTATATATTCATTGCAGTAACCATGCATTGGACCTTATTCTGCAGGAGGTCGCGAGGGAAGTGAGACTAATCGCTGATGCATTAAACTTTGTTCAAGGAGTTTCGGTTGTTATCCGAGAATCATCCAAACGCAAAGCTTTGTTTCAGTCTCTTTTTGGAACAGAAGAGGTGGTGTGCAATGTGTTGGGGCTATGTCCTACTCGGTGGTGCGTTCGGACCAATGCCATCTCACGAGTTATCTCTTCCTACACAGTACTTCTCGAGACTCTAAAAGTGTTGGCGCAAGACAAGAAGGGAATGCGGGGTGACACTCGTGCCAAAGTGTCTGGACTGTACACACAGGCAAAGAAAGGATCTACATATTTCGGCTTGGTGTGCTGTGAAGCTATTTTTGGACCTTCCGAGACAGTGGCCAGAACTCTCCAGAGCCCAAAGATGACTGCTGGTGCAGTCCTGGAATGCATTAAAGTCCTTGAGCAACAGATGCAAAGACTGAGGGGCGACGATTCAGTAAATAATCTCATGGCCAAAGTTAACACCTGCGCAGCCCTTAACAACCTTGTGATGCCCAAACCCACGAGCTCCAGGACGAGCAAAACCCCTGCCCGTTTTCGCCACACCACTGAACCTGAAACTGTGGTGGAGTCAAGGCCAGGACATGGACAGTGGACACCTCACTTTTATGAAGCCCTGGACCTGATCAACTCCGAGATGAAACGAAGATTCGACCAAGAGGGGATGAAAGTAGCTGCCCAGAGAGAAGCCACCCTTATTGCTGCAGCCAATCTAAAATTTTCAGGACTGGATGAAGTTAAAATCCCTGAAGAGATTGATAGATCCCGCCTGGAGCGACAGCTGTACATGCTGGGCGATCTGACCAAGGAGAAAACAATAAAATCTACCCATGACGTTGCCGAATTTCTAGCCGCACTACACTCAGAGACAAGGCGAATGTTTAAAGAGACTGAGATGTTTGTGGAACTTTGTTTGTGCCTTCCTGTGTCCGCTGCCTCATCAGAAAGATCATTCTCCAGCTTACGACGACTTAAAACCTGGATGAGAAGCACCATGAGCCAGAAGAGGTTGACACATCTTGCTATGATGAATGCGCACTGTGATATCCTGGACACGTTGGACATACCATGCCTTGTTAAAACTTTCATCAGCAACACACCAGAACGAAAGGCTACGTTTGGTGCCGTGTGAATCAAGGTAAGATGGCTTTATTTTATGCTGTGCAGCTAATGTCTGTGCCTGCATAATAGTTTTTTCTTTGTAACAACAATGCTGCAGTTGCTGCTGTGCATTTACTTGTCCAGTTAACCGACAGCATCTTTCCTTTTTTCTTCTCTCTCCTACACAGATGCAGCGAGTCTCTCTCTCTCTCACTTTCTCTCTCTCTCTCTCTCTCTCTCTCTCTCTCTCTCTCTCTCTCTCTCTCTCTCCCTCCTCTCCCCCCCCCTCCCTCCCAGATCTCTGCCTAATATATTATTGTATTGTACTACCTGAGCACTTGTCCTGTCACTGTTAATAGCTTAAGTTGGTTAACTGATTGTCTATACTGTATGCGTCATGCAGCAGGACTGTTTTGTAATTGAATTATGGCAGATGGCCAGTGGCCATTTAATGTGTGCATTTAACTGCATTATGCTGCTTCGTAATGCGTAATTTACGCAGGACCTGTGTCTGTTTTAGTTTTTTCTTGTCATGATGCCACTGTAAAAATACAAGGAGCACTTTTTTCTTTGAAACATTGTCTGCCGCTGTGAAGTTTCAGTTTGTATGTAATAGCATACTCGTTTTTTTTGTAATGATGCCGCTGTGCAAATACAAGGAGCAGGACGTGTTAAGCTGAAGTTTTTATTTGAAAGTGCAATGTTGTCTGCCGCTGTGCAGTCTCAGTTTGTCTGTATGTAATAATAGCATACTTGTTTTTTTTGTAATGATGCCGCTGCGCTGTGCAAATACAAGGAGCAGGACGTGTTAAGCTGAAGTTTTTCTTTGAAAGTGCAATGTTGTCTGCCGCTGACGCTGTGCAGTTTCAGTTTGTCTGTAATAGCGTATTGAATATTAAATTATTATCAATCGTTTCTCTTCAGTGTGCAGTTGTTTTTTCAGGCTGTTGTGAGCTTGTCGTTGCGCTCATTGTTGTACAATTTTGGGAAGACTCACTCTAATTCATTTTTTTTTTTTTTATGGAAATATTTTTTGAAAAAGCGTTTGAATTAGTTTGTAATTAGACTACAAATTAGCATAAAATTAGCATAAAATTAGCATAAAACCCCCAAAAAAACGCGCGCGAGGATTCCCCCCCCCAGCCCCAGCCCCCCTGGCTATTTAGTACTTCTGGCGCGCCTGCAAACCGAGAGTCTGATCACTGATGGAGGTGGGGTAAGATGCCTAAAACATAGCCATAGCTCTGATCAACAGTCTGTGACGGGTCTTAGAGGCATGTGGAGTGATCCTGTGCTTGCGAATCGCTGCCGAACTTCGGAGCTTTTGTCAATTATATAGTAGTAAGATTATTATTCTTATTCAATAACAGTTGTTAAACATGACAATAGAGAACATGCAAGCCATGATTATCGCATAACATGATCCAGTTCCACTGCCTCCACTCACACCAGGAGAAGCCCTCTCTTCTTCTGCCTCAGCGGGTGCTTCAGTGGGTTGTCTCTCTGTGGGTTTGATGATAAAAAAGAAGTGTTTGGTTAACGATTCAAAATGGCTGGCAAGCAATGTTGTAATTCGTCTTAAAGTGTTGACACAGAAACACCTCGTTGAACCACATGGACATACTAATAATAATCTACATTGTTTTATTCTTTAGTTCAGGGGTTTCCAACCGGTGGTATTTGCAGACCTTTGGTGGTCCAGGGACCATTCGCTGGTGATTCACGACACCGGTCTGCAGGAAAATGACTTTTTTTATTTTTATTTGTATTTGTCCTCTGGACTGGCATGTTGAGGGGCTTCTATAGATACACCTACAAACATTCTTTCACTTCTGACCACAAATGTGAATATTGTAACCCTATATGTTTAGAATCACCTCCCACAGTTTCCTGTCCTGACTGAAGGTACGACTTGCACAGTCACCCAGTCTGTGCTCCACTAAGTGCACCTTTCTAATTATATATGTATTTTGTGGATATGTATGAATGTAAGGTGCACACACACACACACACACACACACACACACACACACACACACACACACACACACACACACACACACACACACACACACACACACACCTACCTGTGACAATGAGCAGTAGTTGTCTGTATCCTCTGGGTACTATGTTACATTCATAGAGCCCGGTGTCGTTCAGACTGACGTCCATCAGAACCACAGAGAAGTTCCCCTCAGCGTAGAGATGAGGAAATGTATGAGTTCTGTCCCTGAAGCGTTGGTCCTGATCAGACAGATCGGGCTGGTTGAGGATGATGTCATAGAGGTTATGAACGGAGTTGTAGCGCCAGAAGACGTAGATGTTTGATGAAGGGAGAGGTTTGTTGGAACAGGGCAGCAGGATATCTGAACCTGGAGATACACTGATCCTCTCCTGACAATACACTACAGACACACACACACACACACACACACACACACACACACACACACACACACACACACACGCACATGCACACACACATGAATAATATAGCAGAATATATATGTGTATAACCAAAGACAGTCAGCAAATGGAATTATGTACAGGAGACTGTTATGATGTTAATATGAATGTAGACTGTTAATATGAACAGGAATATGTACTGTAGACTGTTATGATGTTAATATGAATGTAGACTGTTAATATGAACAGGAATATGTAATGTAGACTGTTATGATGTTAATATGAATGTAGACTGTTAATATGAACAGGAATATGTACTGTAGACTGTTATGATGTTAATATGAATGTAGACTGTTAATATGAACAGGAATATGTACTGTAGACTGTTATGATGTTAATATGAATGTAGACTGTTAATATGAACAGGAATATGTACTGTAGACTGTTATGATGTTAATATGAACAGGAGTATGTACTGGATAATGTTACGGTGTTGCATTGTGTTTGGTAATGCAGTGTTTATGGTGATCTTACCTGAGTTCAACAGCAGGAAGATCACAATCCAGCCACCGTTAGTCCTGTGAAATAAACATACATGATGTCAGTCATATTAACACTTAAGAGCTCATCCTCACTAGTACACACCTAGGAGGTTTAGACAACTCCTTGCTGTAGTCCTAAAGATCTAGACAGACTAGATCCTAGACTATTCAGATGACATCTTCCTGCTATCTGACCATGTGGAGCTGGTACAGGTGCTCTTGTCCAGAATGAGACAGAGGGTGCCAAGGCTGGTCTTGGGCTAAATGCCAAGAAGCTGTGGTGATCACCCAACACATGGGATGGGATCTATACCTATAACACTGTTAGAGGTGATCCACCTCTAACAGGAGGGACTGCGCTGAAAGAAAGTCAAAGACTTCATATACCTGGGCTCATGAGTCAGTTTGACAGACCAAGACCTTAAAGTGAGGAAAGCTCTTGCATGGAGAGCTCTGAATGTCATGACCAGTGTGTGAAAGTCCAACATCCCCTGACATAAGCTCCGCTCAGCTCCTAGTCTTGTTACTGTACTGAGAACAGACTCGTTCTGAATGCTGGACCCTAAGCCTACCTGTGATGACCACATGTGACGGCCACACCAAAAGCCACACAAAGTCAGTAAAACATGGTGGACACTTCTCTTATTTTGTTTATACATACCGGAAACATAAAGGACTACTCACAGAACCGGTTAAATTACATAATACTGCTTATTGCCAGTTTGATGGAAAGGTTACTGACATGGAGTGTACATTCATTAACCCATTAAAACAGGGAAAGCGTTTGTGCCATTTAAACCATAATTTTATACTTTGGCTATTAGAAAAAAAAGATTTACAAGCTCATTTTGTGCTGCGCTATGAACTTGTAGATCTGCTATTTTCGAAAAATCTTGAAAATGTGTACAAATCTTTGAGTACAGTATATATATATATGTTTTTAAAGCGAACATTTTTAACTCAAATCTTTGCTTCTGGGGGGGGTCCCTGGAACAACATATTTTGGTGTTACTCACCCTGCCCTCCGTGTTTTTTCGATTACTTTTTTTTTACTTTTTTTAAATTGTATTTAATTGTTTTCATTTTCCAAAACAAATAAAAAAAGTAATTGAAAAAAACACGGTCTCAGTCCTCACGTATTAGAAGGACAATATCAGTCACCAGAACCAAGGACGGGTTTTTGATGAATCTAACATGTTAAAAATGGAGTTTGAAGTTTGAAGCCAGAAGTCCCTGGCCACTGTGGTACACCAGAATGAACATGTTAACAACAACCATTTGTATGAGGGGGGCTAACAAGAGTGAGTAAGAAGGTAGCAGCCAGGAGAAAAAGGCTGGCCGGTACATAGTGGTCAGTGGTCACAGACAGGAGCTCCTAGTTAAAAAGACTATGCCCTGGGAGCCAACACATGCTGGGCATCAAGACAGTGTCCTACACATACCTTCGCAGATGTACGAAGGATGCAGGTGTAGAAAGTACTGCAGAGCTAGGATTGAGAGGACTGGAGATGTCACTGGAGGGCTCATCTGTGAGTGACCTGGAGAGAGAATGTGACATGTTTAGTTAATGTGAAGCCAGATGTTGCGTGTGGGCATGACATCATTCACTCAATCACTGACTAACCCCCACTGTCTCTCCTCTCACCCAGGCTGGCACACCTGCAGCTGATCTGAAATTGCTGCCGCCCCAATTACCAGCCTCTATAAAAGCCAGCCAGTTTAATTCTCACTTCAGACACAGACCCAGCAACAGCCTCGAATCTCACAACATTGATTATTTAGGCAAGAAAACCTTTTCTTCAAGTTATTTAGTTTATTTTAGTTTGGCCTGGAGATGGCCGGTAGTTCTATCTTTTCGTTTAGCTTTTAGTTCTGTAGAACTTGGTTTTGTCAGTTAGGGAGGGGGGAGCAGCTTCGGGGGGTGGCCTGGTCCCCCCTCCATTCTGTTTAGTTTGACCTGCATCTCCAGGCCCCCTTTCTGGTTTCCTGATTTTTGTTTGTTAAAGTACTTTACCTTATGTTTGTTCCTCAATGCTTCATTTTTGTTGTAGGAAGAGAATAAAAGCTATTTAAACTTTAAACTAATCTTTTGTGGCGTCCATCCTTATGTTGGGGTCTCCAATTTGAGCCACTGTTTTGTTGAATTGTTTGGAGGCCGTAACACCAGAACAAAAAAACACATTTCCTTGTAAATACAAGAGCTGCTCTTACTACGGAAAGAGTGCCAGCTGCACAGTGCAACATAATTATAAATAGACTGAGGCCATTGATGCATGAACCATCAAATGCTTATAGATATACCTTCTCTATTATTCTATTACTCTAATTATAACTGTCAGAAATGATATAATGTAAATTGATGTGCTGTTGCAGCACATCAAGCAAAGGAAACACAATTATCAAATGACATTAGGATACAATAAAACAAGACAAAAATAATAAATCCAATTACAGTGCAGAAGAGGAAAAAAAATAGTTCGAAGTGTGCTTTGCAATTTTCAGAATTATAGCCTATAGGAGTCTATAGCAGGAATCCAGGAGAATTTTTTTCTACCAGAATGAAATGATAACCAGCCTTTCACAAGAAATCATAAAAAGCATCATAAAGCAAATTAAGATCTCAAAGATGTACTCTGTGATGGCAGACGAAGCCACACACACAGAGCAGCTGGCGGTCTGTGTGCGTTAGATTAAGGGGTGTGAGAGAGTCTTTTCTAGGGCTATAGAAGCGACAGGGCTTTGATGCACAGTCCATTGCAGGTGCCATAGAGGAAATGCTACAGTCAAACAACTTGGGTGATCTAATCTAAATGTGTGTTACACATGCTTATGATGGTGCACCTGTCATGTATGTAGCAGTGTTTTTTTGTTTTTTTAAGTGTACAGTTGCTCATGGGATTTGTGATACTTGGTAGAGTAACAGATGTTTTGTGATAAACATAAGTTTCTCTCGTGAGAGATTTTTTTTTTTAATATGTAAAATGTAGTCAAATAATTTAAGTCCCCTTACATTTGTATGTAAATTACATCCTGCACATAATTCTACATTCATTCAAACTTTCTGAACTCTGACAGGGGAGGGAGTCTGAGATTATTGCTCTTAGTCTATTGTGTGGTGGAAAAAGTACATAAAAGTATCAATATTGCAATATAGAAATACTCTGTTACAAGTAAAAGACTGGAATTTACTTGAGAAAATTTACAAATTTAAGTACAAAAGTAAAAGTACTCATTATGCAGAATGTCCCATTTCACAAGTTTTCAAATGTATAAAATATACAAAAAATATTTTGAAAATAGCAGTTCACAATGCGTCACGATTGTGAGCTTGTAGATCGGCTATTTTCAAATGGCCGAAATGTATAGGACTGAAGTGGTTTTGTAATAATATTTTAAATCTACAAAGTAACTAGTAACTAAAGTTGTCAAATAATTGTAGTGGAGTAAAAGTTTAATATTTGAGATGTAGTGGAGTAGAAGTAAGTACTGAAAATTGGAAATACTCCAGTAAAGTAAATATACCTCGACATGTTACTTAAGTACGGTACTTAAGTAAACTGCTAATCCACCACTGCTAATGATCATTACAATGTCCTGATGTGAAAATAAAATAAATAAAGGTTATATACTGTATTTGGACAATCAAAATCTGTTGGAAATTTATGTTGATGTGGTTTAATAATTAAACGTAATGTTGATTTGGTACACTGCTATCAAGAAAATAAAAACATGGCACTTCATGTCAAAAAGGTTGCCGACCCCTGCCCTAGAACAACACCCTGAAGCAGTGTACTCTACATGCACTGCTATGCACATGAGCTCAACCTTGTTGCTATGCTACTACTCGTACAAAGGTGGTCAGGATGCACACGAGGCTCTTGGCTAAGCCCCCTGACGTTGCCGAGACCTACGTAGCTCTACCCCTGAATCACATCTGTTTGCTAGGAAATAAATACAACCAAATTAGGTCCCATACCGTATCAGTCTCGCGAGATGCTCGGGGTATGATGATGACCTGTGACACTGCTGCTAGGGTCCTCTGTTAGAATGTTGCTATTCTCTGAGGCATGCCGTCTGACTTCTCTCAGGCCACCATGCGCGATACACAGAAAACATTTGCCAGCAGCTTGCTTTATATTATTTCAATTCTGAGGTAGGAAATTAGAATGGGTAGGTCTTTCCTTAGAAACAACCTGTCACTAATATCATTTGCGTCACTTCAAAGTCATGGAAACTATGATTAACTAGGAAAAAGTGCTCCTCGGAGCACAGGTCTCCGCCAGGTTATTTTGGCCTCCTGGTGGCACAATAATAGGCCAATTCTGGCCTCCCTGACCCCTGTGGCAACTGTGCTCAGCCTCAGTGCCACAACACTTTGAACACAAATGTTTTTAGAAAATCCTCAGGGAAAAGTGGTTTTGTAACACAAAGAATGTTGTGTATTTGTTAAAATGCCCATGTGACAAAATCTATTGGCAAAACCATCTGTCCCCTCAAACAAAGGGTCAGTGAACATAAGAATTTCAACAAGAAGAAAAGATGTGAACTAGCCTGTCATTTCAATAATCACTCTCATCCCATCTCCTCCCTTAGGTTCCAGGGCATAGAGCAGATTATGCTTCAGGGAGAGGGTGATGTTGACAGGATGTTATGCCAGAGAGAGCTATACTGGACCAATACCCTAGAAAGACTACAATCCAGGTTTAAATGAGGATTCTATAAATAAATCACAATAGATTACATTTGCTCTTTGCTATACGGCTACTGCCTGATGTCTGCATTGTATTGCATTTTGTCTATTGTTTTTAGTTTGTTCTGTCTCAGTGGACACTTGTGTCCTTGGGTTTTTGTAGTACACAAAATTATAGGACTACAACTCCCATGAGTTTTGTCACAGGTGTGACACATTCATCAATCAAGTGATGACACCCTGAACCTTTTTATACTGTCATATTCAGGCTTTATGCCTGAAGAAGGTCTATGCCGAAAGCTTAAAATCGGATTCTGCACAGTTTTGAGTGTGCGGAGGCTCCCTTTAATTGTTCATTTGGTTTTCCTTTTGGCTCGAGCACCTCACCCAAGTGACCTCACCCAAGTCTACTGGCAGATGAGAGGTGTTTTTTTCACTACTTTTGGGAAAGTTGCATTCAAATAAAATATAAAGTTAAAGCTAAAATGATAATGGTGTATTTTTCAAAATATCTCCCCATCAACTTGCACTGCACAGTGAAACTCTCAAACTCACTCTTTTAGCACACAAACGCAAACAAAGCAGATTCTGCTAATACAATATTACAAAACCCAAAACTGAATTTACTATTTGAATTTTAGGAATAAGATCCAGACTGGATCTACAGTTACACATTTATATCTTCAAATGGCTTATCTTCATGTTTGTTCTACTTGATGAGGGTATATCATATCATATATTAAAATAATATATTATATATTGTCTACTCTGTTCACGAAAATGTGTAAGGTTTCCATGATACTGTAGATCAGTGGTTCTCAACCTTTTCACGCTAATGATTGTCTTTAAATAACTCTCTCTCTCTCTCTCCGTGTTTTTGTGCACGTCTGTTACAAACTCCGTCTCTCTCTCTCTCTCACACACACGCACGCACGCACGCACGCACGCACGCACGCACGCACGCGCGCGCACACACACACGCACACACGCACGTGTGTGCGCATGCACGTGTGTTTCTGTGTTAACAATCCTACAGCGCACATGGCATGAGCATGAGCGCTCTTTCTCTGTTGCAGCCAGGGGGGGATGGGGGGGGGGGGTATTTACATGTTCCAAAATAACACCACGTTGGGACTTTCCTGGTCCATGCTGATTCAAACTATTTTTTAAAGCGTAGCTAACTATATTTAATAATGAAATATCAACATTGCTTTACCAATATTTGTAACATGTCCCGTGTCCAAATGCATCCCCTCACTGCAAATCATACTGGCAAGTTTTGTAGCAAATAAAAGAAAATAGGCCTATGCTAAAAATAAATGTATGTATTATGTTATTGCAACATGTGTGCAAAGGGGGGTGTGCTTGAACTCTACACCCTGAACCCCCAAACAACTCCCCACAGTTGTGTTCATGCCCTCTTTTCTTCTCTTTATTTCACAGGTGCTGTGGCTTTCACGGCGAGGTTATTATAGTCAAAAATAACGATATTGTGTGTTAGAAAATATCCTTATAGCTTTATGTTTGTCTTTTGTCATTTATTAAGATCATGGATGGAGGATAATAATTATTGTAACTTGTAGTCTAATCAATGAAACAAGTCAAACAACTAATTTCAGTGCAATTCAGAATGATTTCCTCGATCACAGTGATCAGTTAAATATTATTCAAAAAGTATTCCAGTCACACACACACACACACACACACACACACACAAGGTTTGTCGAACTTTTATATATGCCGACTCTATCTACTAGGCCTTAGTAGGTGACAAAAAAGTCACCTAATTAAACTACTTTCAAATCATATAGAAAATATCCTTATAGCTTTAGTACATTTTTCATATGTAAGACTAGTATTTTGGGTGGATTTACAATACATCTACTTTTGTTGATTTTTGTTTTCTTTTTATTTAATGGTATGTTTTTTTTTATTACACAATACCTTTTCTGACCTTTTTGAATCTCGCCCCTGGCTAATATCCTATAATAAAATAGAATAAATTAAACCTAAAACTAACACTAAAACTATAATGAAAAGTGTGCACCAGGTATTTCTGGCCAGCCAAATAGCCTACATATCAATTTAGGGGTCCTTGACATGAAAATGTTTGAGAAACTGTTTTAAAAAAAAATAAACTTAATATTTACACTGTTAGTACTTTTGCACTAGATCCTATAACTTCATATTTTATACTGGCAGTAGTTGCCTACACTATACTTTTGCACGTATATACGTTTGCATGTAATTCAGTCAGACAATTAATTAGGTGCCCTATGGTGGCTGTTGATGTTGTTATGATTTAGAACAAGGTCCAGCAGCGTGAGCCCCAGTCAGGCATTACACTCAACAGTAAACAAACCAACATACAGTATAAGTGTATACAGGGTATCTACACATTTATAAAGTTACAATTTAAGGACCTTTAAGACCCTTTTAATACCTATGAAATGAAATAAATAAATGAATAAATAAAAATAATAAATGCTCAAACATTGGCCAAATTGTCACATATTACCTATCCGAGTCAAACTAAATGTAATGCCTCAGATCCTACAATTCCGAATGTGTGTCAGGGTGGAGGTCCCCAGTTCAAATATGATTATTTTGGGGGGTCCCCATGCAGTTCAAATATGATTATTTTGGGGGGTCCCCATGCAGTTCAAATATGATTATTTTGGGCGGTCCCCATGCAGTTCAAATATGATTATTTTGGGGGGTCCCCATGCAGTTCAAATATGATTATTTGGGGGTCCCCAGTTCACATATGATTATTTTGGTGTTTCGTGGCCTGAAAAGGTTGAGAACCACAGGGCTAGTGGAGTGTGTGTGTGCCTCCGTGGCTGAGGCTGACAGCGGGGCATAAAGCAGTGTTCTCAACCAGTGGGACCACCAGTGGTCCTTGAGGGGGTTCCAGGGGGTCCCCAGCTAAATGATGGAGAGCTGGTAACCAAATGGACCCTTATAGATCTTTATCTCTTGAGAGTGTTAAATGAAACCAAATGGACCCGTTTGGCTCTCAAGAGTTCAGTTATTGTTAAACATTACTTAATTTACAAGAAGTCTACACAATCAGAGAATGTAGAAGAATTGTTATTTTGATCAACGTTTGCCTGTTGCTGTCTCTCCTATTGGTACCAACCAACATCAATACAGCATGGAATTGTGGACAAAATCTTATCCAACGACAACAGAATATTCTTTTTATGCATACGTTTTGGGTCTTAAGAGTCTAAATCTCATCAAACGGTGCGGTTCCATGGCTAAAATGCTGTATAAATTAAAAGAAAACCTTGATATGAAAAGGTTTGAAAACCGCATAGAGAGACCATCAGCTCGGACCAACAGCTCTGCATTTATGTATTTGTGATTGGACAGCTGATAAAAAGTGCTCCACATCATAAGCACATTTAAAACAAAAAAAAGTTAAACTATCACATAGCCCTCATTTCATAGTGCACAGCAGTCACCAAATCCAAAAAGATGTTTAAAATTACGGTATTGTGGACAAAAAAAAAGTAAATAAATATTAGATAAATATAAAACAATATTATGATAAAGTTCCAATAGTGCTTATCATGTGTGTGTATGCGCTGTATGTCTGTGTATATGTGTACGCGTGGTATAAGTGTATGTGCTTGGGTGTGTAAGAAAATTAATGTAATTCAATACCTTAAAGACCTCAATGGAAACAAGACCGCAAGGAATTATTTGAACGGACCTTTTAGACAAAGTATTTTAAATGTAACTGTGCTGTTTTACATGTTTTGCCTAATAAAATATTCAATCAATCAAACTGTATATCTGTGTGTAGAATTAACGATAACGATATTCTGCGGTAAATAAGCCACAGAGTTTGGTGAAGAATTGTAACAAATTACAGTTATACGGCAATATACTGAATTATATGAATGATTATCTAATTCATAATTAGTGAAACTTATATTATTTCCTTTTTCTCTCTGTTCTTGGACAGTCTCTTGCTTAGATTTGTTATGTTGTCAGTTTTGTTAAACCAATGTTTCAAAATGTGTCATTTTGTTTTGTTTTCAAACTTTTGTTACTTTCAGATAGTGTAGGCAAAATGACCCTTGTCTTCATCAGCCTACACCTTTTCAGGACACTAACAAATTAGTAGATTTATCAATATGTATGTATATCAATGTTCTGTTAAATGGACCGAAATAAATAAACAAATAATAGTTCCCTCGTGCCAGTGGTTCTCAAACTTTTTAATGTCAAGGACCCCCGGCCCAAATTAATATGTATTTGGCCGCGGACCCCCATCTGAAAATGTTTTGTGCCAGGAAAAATCTAAATTATTCAAAATTGTCCAATACTTAAAGATTTTAATATGTTTTTCCAAAATAGCAGATGTACAAGCTCGTACGCAGCGCGGCACAAAGTGATACGCTGTGAGCTTGAATATCTTCCGTTTTTGAATAGCCAACGTATAAATGAAGAAAGTGGTTAAAACGATTCTGACGCTACATTAACTACTTTAACTGGGGACCACCTGGAACCCCCCCCCAAGGACCCCTGGGGGTCCCCGGACCCCACTTTGAGAACCAATGTCTCATTCAATAGTGTCCCGGGTCGGCATATAGGGAGCTGAGTCTGCAGATGGACCCTTCTCTACCTCTCTCTACTCACTGTAGAATCATACCGCTGTACTTTTTGCAAACTGTTAATAAAGTATTCAATCAATACAATACAATTATACAGTGTGCACAACACACAACATACAAAACAACACACAGAACCGATTATCTGACAAAAGTCACAAATGTAATAATCATGAAAAAATATTGTACGTTGTGTATATATAGCTTGTCCACCTGGCTGTCAGTGACTTAAACGCATTCCTTTGGACCTCTTGCAATATGCCTCCCTGTGCGTCTACAGTAGCCTAGGCTACGGCGAGCTATGGCATGCTCCCTGCATGCCATGGCCTATAATGTGTCCATATCTTCTTTACAGAGCCTTGCTATGAACGGTAGCTGCCTGATACTAGGCCTAAGCCACTAGTTTGCAAAGCCTATATTTCTTAATTCAATTGCAATTAAGTGCGTAACTGATCTCACTTCATTTTGTTGGAAAAAAAAGAATGATGCTCTACTAACCTCTTATGCCTCGTTCACACCAAAAAAAGCTAAACAATTCATCAGCTTTTATTTTCAATGTTATCTCCAATCATCTTCTAAATGTTTTAATGAGCTTTTAAAAGCTCAAATATGCAGGTGTCCTTTTTTTCTCCCTAGACATCATTCTTGAAGCAGCTTTTTTCGGTTACCAGCCCTCGGCTAGCCAATCAGAGCACAGTGTGTGTGTGTGGCGGAAAAAGTTTTCACTTGTTTTACTTAAAGGGATATTTCACTTTAAAAAAAACTTTGGGTAATTTCATCGTCTACTCAGGCTTTTGTGAGCCCCCCAGACCGTACTACTTTGACCTGTAAATCATAAATAGGACGTCCCCTGATTTTTGCAAGAGGTGGGCGCCTATAAAGTGTTCTGAATAGTTTATGTTCCTGAAAGGAATCCTCACTTGTGCCAGTTAAGGCCTAACACTAAAAGATGTTTAAAGAAGCATACAGTCAAGTGATATTATATTATAAGTGATATTATATCATGACCTCACGAAGATGTAATCTGACATCGAAACGTTAAAAATAAAAAGGACATAGAGCCTTCGTCCTATACTCCCCCCTCCCAACTCCCTGCCGACAGCTGCCACCCCCAGCCCGTGAGAATAATGTGCAATGACAGTTATACAGGCGGGGAGGGTGGTGGTGGTGGTGGGCAGGCACTTTATCACTACTCCAACTGAGCAACTGCTGCTTGCATTGATGCTAAACTACGACCACATCCTTCCTCCCTCATATCTACCACTATGCACACAACCATCGCTTTAAATTATGTTGATTTTACTACTACTAGGGTCCTTCAACCTCTGTTTATGCATAATGTTTACATACTTACAAATAAATAATATCAGCAAAAATATTAACAACAAAAGGCAGTCAATAAATTCAAAGAATTGAGAAAAGATTACTTTATTTGACATCAGATTAATTTGAGAAAAGAGAATGTAGTCAATTTAAAACTGTAAAAAAGTAAAACTGATAACAACAAATATGTAATGAGCTTGTTATTCAAAAAACTTAAGCAACTTAAAGTGAATTTATTATTAATTGGTGAGATCCTTATAATTTACAAAAAAAATACTTTTGGTAAATGTGAAGAGAGTAATTTTTTCCATTTTCATCAGAGGAAAAAGACATGATTCAAAACTAAATTTCACAATTTGTCACAGAAAGGCATGATGAATTTCACCACCTTGCTGATACTGATGATTACTGTATGTACCGAGATCCATGAATGTATAATCCTACTGATCTCAGTCAACAAGGGCACCCTTGTTGACTGAGATCAGTCAGATTTGAGATTCATGGATCTCAGATCTTATGCATAACGCTCATGGAAACTTTGCTTCACACCTGAGGAATAAATAGTTGAATTCTCATAAACTTGACTGATAGGTCTTCTCTGTGAGAAGTGTTACATGTATATAAATACAATTGACTTAGTTACTAAGTTAGTACTCACATGTACAGTATCAATACCCTATTGTAGAAATAGTCCGGTATTCAACATTTTATTGAGTAAAAGTACTAAAGTATTTGCATCAAAATATACTTAAAATACCAAAAGTATAAGTACTAATTATGCAGCAGGTCCCATTTCAGTTTTAAAATGTATAGAAATCCTTTGAAAATAGCAGATCTACAAGCAAATTGGTAAAGTAGCCTATAGGTCTGAAGTGGTTTCATTATAATAATACAAATCTTCAAAGTAACTAGTAGATAAAGTTTTCAAATAAGTATAGTGGAGTAAAAGTAAAATATTTGCATTTGAGATGTAATGGAGTAGAAGTAAAATGATAGAAATTTGGAAATACTCCAGTAGAGTAAAAATACCTCAAAATTGTACAACAGTACTTGAGTAAACGTACTTTGTTACTTTCCACCACTGATGATTGATGGCAGCATAGTGTTTACACTCTATTGTTAACCACTTGAACCCTAGTGCCCCCCTTTCTTGGGGGAAGGGGGCGGGGCATTCACCAGAAATGGCAGATCTACACAATGCTTGTAGATCGGCAATTTGGGGCGAAAACAAGTGCAGAGTAGACCAAGTACAGAGCCAACTCAGGTCTAGAGCAGTGTTTCTCAAACACTGTATCGGGACCCATTTGTGGGTCGCAGATCAATTTGTATGGGTCGCGAGTAAATATCCCTCTATTTTTGTTTCCTACGTTTCATTTTTAATTATTATTAGTCCATACCCGTCCGGCGATATGCAGTCAAAGTATTTGCAGACTTTGGGTTATGCTCTGTGTACATGCATTGCATTTGTATTGCTGAACAGCCGTAAACAAAGTAGTAGTAGCAACTATTAGCACCATTCAGGTGAATGAATTATTTTTTAGGCAGGTCGACCCCCATCGAATGCTGGATTAGCAGGGGATGGGCCCAGTCAAAGTACTGTATTTGCAGACGTTTAGTTATGTATGGGCAAGGCGTGTGTTCCTATGGGTCGATGTCTGCTTAGCTGCGACAGTTACAACACACGCACGCACGCACACACACACACACACACACACACACACACACACACACACACACACACACACACACACACACACATACACACACACACACACACACACACACACACACACACACACACACACACACACACACACACACACACACACACACACACACACACACACACACACACAGTCAGTATGGATACCACAGCAGTTCCAGTGACATCACAGAAATGTGTGTGGGGAGGAATCAAATGATGACTAGAGTGGAGTGAAAAAAGTGGTAAAAAGCAAAAATAATAAGTGGGTCTCAGCCCCTGAGCCACTGAATAACAATGAATATATTCATATTTTCCATAATATTTCAACAATATGTATGATTACTGCCAAGTAACATGAGTTTTACACCACAGTACTTTTACTTTACTTTATTTGTTTATTTAGATGGTACACCGCATATTAAAGAACAATACATATCAATGTAATGTAAACACACCGGATTTAGCAAAGATGCTAATTTACATTCACAGTCCCCACATAAAATACATAAAAACTAAAACAGGTAGACAAAGATGGCATTACCTAGGCCTTCTTTTTAGCTCATCTGCAGCCAGCGAGTTTATTATTATTAAATTATTATTCAGTGCCACCGTAAGGAATCTGGGAGTTATCTTTTATTATTTATTTTTCCTTAATAAATTGTGTTTTAAGCCTCTAACTGTCTTTGTCTTCTGTGCTGGGTTGGGCTGAGATGCCACAACATATATAGAGGTTACAGTAGGCCAGTGATTATCAACCCTGGCAAACGTCCCAATTTTGGTCCGCGAGTACTGCTGAGGTGTGCCGTGCCGTTTGAAGAAGGTGTGAACCCAGCCCCTCGAGAACAATAACGAGTGGCGATCGTCCGTCAATCGATACGGCCATCACACACAGCCGTTTCACACACAGCCACGGCCGACGCCCGAGTCCATTCAGTGTAGCGACCATCACCCATAGGAATGCAAATATGTTGGCCTACCTGGCTGGTACTGTATAAAAAGGGCACAGGGTATATGCTTTGGCACTCAGTATTACTACATTATGGGTCGGAACGGGCCGATACGGCGGCCAAGAGCCAAGAGGGGCTGTCATATTATAACATGCCATGATGATGAATGTCCGACAATAAAACACTAACTAACTGTACAAACTTTAAATCAACATAAGTGTTAGATTTCTTATAAAGTGCTTCTAAATCGCTCCAGGGTGTTAGTGTGAACGTAATCCACGTAGTTTTAGTGTTTAATTACTCCACGGAGATCGGGAGATGGTCTGTTCACTCGCAGCTGCGGTAACCAAAAGTCTCGCCCCAAAGCACGCTACCCCCATTTGTTTTAGCGGACCAGCGGTTCTTGTATTTGTTTTACTGAGGATAAGGTTAGAAATAAGTTTAGTATTAGGCATAGTTTTACTGATGTTAAGTTTAGGAATAAGGTTAGGTTTAGACATAGTTTACTGAGGTTACGTTTAGGAATACCAGGTGGGCGACTGTGTTTTGGGGCGAGTGTTTTGGTAACCGTCTGTAGTGGGTAACTGCGCATGCGTCCGCAATAATGCTTTCACTTTTTACTCTGGTAAGGTGAAATCAGACTCCTCCAGTCAGCACTGACCCAAGTTTGTATATTTGTAGGCCAAAGACATTTTGTAATGTTTGTAAGGTTTCTTTATTACATCTTGTGTACATGAGAGTAAATATTTTGATATATATATATATATGTGTATATATATATATATATATATATATATATATATATATATATATATATATATATATATATATATATATATATATATATTTATATATGTATACACACACACACACACACACACACACACACACACACACACACACACACACACACACACACACACACACCGTATATCTAGGTGTGCCCTGGGATATTTTGGCTATGCCAGGTGTGCCTTGGCACCAAAAAGGTTGATAAACACTGCAGTAGGCTATACTGTATGTCAACTGCACATAGTGGTGAAAATATGACTGGAAAAGTCATTGGTCTTCAATATTTTTCAGGCCAAGGACCTCTTGGCTGATAGAGCTGATACATACTCTCACAGTAAAAGGATGTAACACGTTTAATAACGCACATCAGCAGAAGGAAGGACACATATCTGAGAAATATGTGGGTTTGAAGTGTTTAGGGCGTCGTACATGACACGTCCAAATGTGTTGTCAGGGCTTTTTAACAGGGTTAAACGGTCCATTGGTGGCTGTCTTGATGACATGGTGGCACCCTGGGCATAACGTGTTGACTGCTGAGCACTAATGGGCGCACGAGCCATGGCCGGTTTAAAAGAAGTGGACTGACAGCACTTGTGAAGGAAGTGGCTTCACACACAGGGCCGTGAACAGACGTTGGGAGAGGCAGGTGCCCTAACGCAGTGGTTCGCAACCTGTGGTTTCGGGATCCCCAGGGGGGTCTCCAAATTATTTTGGGGGGGTCCCCAGATAATTAGTTTAATGTGCAACATTGTTTTCTCACTCAACAGTAAACAAACCAACATACAGTTTAAGTGTGTACAGGGTATCTGCACAAAGGTCAGGAGAGGCCAATTGAGACTCACTCAGGGGTGTACCATGGTGGTGGTTAAGGCGTGTACCATATCATTTATATAGACTATGATGCAGCCTGACAGAGTCCCGCGTTTGATTCCTGAACCCGACGAACCTTTAATGCGTGTCACTCCCCGACTCTTTCCACGTTTCCCGTCAAATCTCCACGGTACTATCAATGAAGGCAGAAAAGCCCCCCAAAACATATATAAATACAAAAATCTAATTTTCAGTTATTATTATATATTAAAATAATAGTAGTGAAAGCATATCAATCAGCTGATCAGTCAGGGTATTACATAAATACAAACTAAAAGGGCTACTAAAGATACATCTTTTCACTGTATGGCAGGAAACTGATGACAATCTAGAAAAAGGTGCTCCTCAGCGCATGCCTCCTTCAATACATTAGAGCCAACTGATCTTCTTATCACCTGACAGGGGATTGTTTCCCTGGTTGGACGTAGCGCGTGGAACACATTATTTCAACCAGTTCCTTTCCCCTCCATCAGGCGCCCCGGCTGTCATGGGGGAGGCGGTATAGCGACCAGGATAACTACATGTTTTTGTGAGGGTATTAACTACCCTAGGAGACACGGGGAGAACATGCAGAGTAGGCCCTTTCGCCAACCCCACCTAGGGTATGGGCGCTGATGACGCAGAGGAGAAGACACACCCCCAGCGCCCACAACCAGCCCGGAAATTGCACGCTGTGTTCATGATATATGGCATTTTGTTTAAAACGGACCACTCCTGCAAACTTAGCCAATCAGGATGGAACATGAAAAATCAGACAGATCTGTGTTGATCACATGCCTATAGAGAGATACTGTGTACCGATTTGCGTGATGTTTGGACAAAATCTGTAGGAGTAAAGGTTTTGCCTTCAGCCTGGTGGAGACAATAGATAAGAAAGAGAGAAGTATTACTAAGAGAAGTGGTCAGGCGGGTCATGTCAGAAGATCAGCCTGGGAATGTAAATTAAGGAAGCCTGCATGATGTATGGGTTATTGTTATATCAAAATAATGAAGTAGTGAAAGCACAATCAGCTGATCGATTGGTGTATCAAGTAAATACTAACTAAAGGCAGTGGTGTAAATTAACTAAGTACATTTACTCAAATACATAATTACAATTTTGTACATTAATTTTGGAGTATTTCCAATTTTCATAACTTTTACTTCTACTCCACTACATCTCAGAGGCAAATATTGTACTTTTACCCCACTATAATTGTATGAAAACTAGTTACTTTGTAGATTGAGATTATCTACAAAGTACAACGCGATTATATACAAGCTCAAAACGCGTCACAGTGCGACGCGTTGTGAGCTTGCAGATTGGCTTTTTTCAAATTATTTTTAAAGCTGTGAAATGTGACATTCTGCATAAGGAGTACTTTTACTTTTGGTACTTTAAGTATATTTTGATGCCATAACTTTTGTACTTTTACTCAAGTAAATGTTGAATACCGGACTTTTACTTGTAACAGAGTATTTCTACGTGGTATTGATACTTTTACTTAGGTAAAACATGTGAGTAGCCGGCTACCACCAATGACTACAGGGCCCCAGCATGATGTCTGTTTTACAAGCCATACAGTGTTGTACTGCACATACTTTTTTTTTTAGTTTTTGGACTAGAAATCACTTGTATAAACGTGATGGCCTGCACCCAAATTCAAAAGGCACCAATCTATTAATTACTCACTACATACAGTTCATAGCTTGCAGCTCTAAGTGACATGCACCCCAGCATGATCCCACTACAGTAGTTTTTCATTACAATAATCATGAGCATCTCCCTTTGGTTCATGCTGATTCCATTTTTCTCTTCTGCCCCATGACCATCCCTGTTCTTATCAGGTCCAGACACTCTTCACTCAACAACATCGCCCCTCGCACAGTCACTCCATCTAATCTCATTTGCATTCCTTGCCTACCTATAGCCCCTGCCATTAAGGCTGTTCCATTTAAAATGGCCTTAATTAATACCAGGTCAGTCTGTAAAAAGCCCTTCATTTTAAGAGACTTTTTTAAATCACATCACCTTGATTTTTTATTTTTAACAGAGACCTGGTTGAAAGACGGAGACAACGTAACTGTGAACAAGCTCTGCCCCGCTTCCTGCAGAGTTATTAATGCTCCTAGGTTGTCCGGCCGTGGAGGTGGTCTAGCCGCTGTAGTTTCCAAACAGTTTGCTTGCCGCTCTGTAGACATCGATAATTTTGACACCTTTGAGGCTCTCCTGCTTAGGATTGGATCTGCTAATCCTCTCTTTATTTTATTATGTTATCGCCCACCAGGTTCAAAAAGTGAGTTTTTAACGGAATTCTCTGAGTTTTTATCCTCTGTTGTTATGAAGACTGATAACCTGGTCCTGACAGGTGATTTTAACTTTCACATTGACAACCCCTCCGACAATTTAGCGAATGAGTTTATGAGTATTACTCAATCACTGAATTTGACTCAGCATGTGTCTGGGCCGACACATGACCAGGGTCACACACTGGACTTAGTTTTTACACTGTCATTGAACCTCAATAATCTACATGTGGGGGAGTTCTTTCTCTCTGACCACAAATATATTCTTTTTAACATAGATTTTATTGCCGAGACCCAACCAATCAAACGTTTAACCCGCTCTCGCATTCTTAACAGTTCCTCTGCTGAAAAATTTTCCTCTGTTTTTTCAGATCTTAGTAAGGTTGCGATAGCTCCCACTGACACCAATGACCTCGTCTGCCATTTTAATAATTTGTGTTTGTCTGCCCTAGATGTAGTAGCCCCCCTCAAAACAAAAAAGAAGTGTGCTGGTGCTGTTAATGCATCCCCATGGATAAATGAGGACATCCGCAGATTAAAAAGAGAATGTAGAAAGATAGAGCGACGGTGGAAAAAGACTAAGGAGACAGTTCACTTCACCCTCATGAAGGAACTTCTGTCTGCTTTTAATCACAACGTTGAGGATGCAAGAGCTGCTTATTTCTCGAATCTGATTAACATTAATAAGAATAGGCCTAAGGCTCTTTTTGCCGTATTTAACACTCTGGTTAACCCAGCTCCCCCCCCAGTTCCTATCTTCTCTAATAATGACTGTGATCAATTTCTATCATTTTTCCTTAATAAAGTGGACAATATTAGGTCTAAGATAACACCGCCTAGTATCACCATAGCTGACCATCCTCCCCCAGTTTCGTCACTGTCCCAGTTTAACATGATCTCCTTAGAGGATCTCTCACCAATTGTGTCACATATGAATCCCTCCTCTAGCCCTGTTGACACTATTCCTACTGCCCTTTTAAAAGATGCTTTTAACTGTCTAAATCCTTACATCCTGTCAATAATCAATAGCTCCTTATCCTCTGGGTGTGTGCCCGATCACTTTAAACACGCAAGTATCCAACCACTCTTAAAAAAACCAAGCCTTGATCCACAAGTTCACAGCAATTACAGGCCAATCTCCAAACTCCCTTTCATCTCAAAAATTTTAGAAAAAGTTGTCTGTAATCAACTTCTACAATTCCTTAATAATAACAACACATTTGATAAGTTCCAGTCCGGCTTCCGCCAGAAGCACAGCACTGAAACTGCACTACTTAAGGTCTCTAGTGACATCCTTATGCGGGCCGATGTCGGTGAGTGTTCGGTGCTGCTGCTGCTTGACTTAAGTGCAGCATTCGACACGATAGATCATTCCATCCTCCTTAATAGGCTCCAACAGTGGGTGGGACTAACCGGGTCGGCCCTGGCATGGTTATCCTCCTATCTGACAGGGAGAAGTGTGGCTGTCGCTTGTGACAATTATGTTTCCTCCTCAGCTCCCCTGACCTGTGGGGTCCCCCAGGGTTCCATACTTGGTCCAATTCTATTCTCCCTCTATATGCTCCCCCTTGGCACTCTTATTAACAGCTTTGAAGGAATATCATATCATTGTTATGCTGATGATACACAATTATATCTCTCATTTAAGCAAAATGATCTCACTAAACTCACAGTCTTGCATGACTGTTTAACCGGTATCAATAAATGGATGGCACAAAACTTTTTACAACTCAACCCAGATAAAACCGAAATCCTCATCATAGGCCCTGAGATTAGCTCAAATGCAATTCGTCTGTCCCTTGGTCCCCTGGCAACTAATGTCAAACAAACTGCAAAGAACCTAGGTGTCTTCTTCGACAATCAAATGAACTTCGAGTTCCATATTAAAAAGGTTACCCAGTCATGCTTCTACCATCTACGCAATATTGCAAAAATTAAATCAATGCTCACTTCACAAGATCTAGAAAAAGTCATGCACGCTTTTGTTTCCTCCCGTCTTGACTATTGTAACGGACTCTATACCACCCTGAGCCGTTCATCATTATCCCGACTCCAACTAGTGCAGAATACGGCAGCCAGAATCCTTACTAACACCAACCGCAGAGCACACATAACTCCGGTGTTAGCCGCACTGCACTGGCTACCAGTTAGGTCCAGAATAGATTTTAAAATTATCCTAACCACTTATAAAGCGTTACACGGGCTGGCCCCACCTTATATTTTGGACCTACTGCCTCCTAAGGACAATATGAGATCCCTCAGGTCCTCTGACAAAGGCCTTCTTAAAATACCTGCGTCCAATCGCAAAACAAAGGGTGACCGGGCTTTTGCAGTGGTTGCTCCCACACTGTGGAACGCCCTACCATTGGCCATAAAAAATGCAGAGTCTGTTGAAGGTTTTAAGAGGATGTTAAAAACACATTTGTTCCGTAAGCATTTTTACCCATAGTTCTACCTGACTTTCACGGACAAATTGCTTTGTTTTAATCCTTGTTGTTGTATTGTTTTATTACTCTATTTATATACTTTTATACTCTGTTGTTAACTTGTTAATTTTGTTTAATTGTGTTCCATTGTACAGCACTTTGTAACCTTGTTTTGAAATGTGCTTTATAAATAAAATTTACTTACTTACTTACTTACATACTAGACTATTTCATGACAGTTTGATATTTGACACTATTCACTTTCCCCCACACTCTAGACTGATGATAAAAGATAAAAACAGAAGTATGACCAAGTTGCAGAAGCTGTTAATGAATCAGCAACTTCATGTTGACAATTGACATGTGTTTCCCAGTAGATATCTCACACTAAAATGTTGCTAAATACACAAAAAGTGGTTCCTTGGCTCGTAAACAAGGTCAACACACACACACACACACACACACACACACACACACACACACACACACACACACACACACACACACACACACACACACACACACACACACACACACACACACACACACATACACACACTCTGCTTGCCTGTGTGCAGAGGCAGCTTGCGTGTAACCACTACCACACTGACACATGTAACTTCTTTAGAAATAGGAACCATGCATTCATGCACCTCAAAGTGTGCGAGGGCCAACATACACACTTTCACATCTTGTCATTATGTTTTCTGAAATTCTTCTTTTATTATTCTTTCATATGGTATTTAGTTATTTTTTTTATGGTTTATTATTGCAATGAATTTTTACTCTTATATACTCATTATATAAGATGCAACAATAAAAATCTTGCATCTGTAAACTTGTTCAGTTTATGTTTACACAGAGACCTGCAGAGACAGGCTTTTTGCAGAAAGAGAAGGCATGTTCTTTGGAAGGCAGAGGGTTGTGTAGAAAGTGCTAGAAAGTGTCACCTGTCATTACCTCAAACATGAGCTGATCTATAAGCTACTATGACCACATCCTGTTCTCAGTGCTGGTGTGTCTGACAGACAGACAGCTGTCTCCCCCACACACACACACACACACACACACACACACACACACACACACACACACACACACACACACACACACACACACACACACACACACACACACACACACACACACACACACACACACACACAGAGCTGCTAGCTCTAGTATTTTGTTTTCAGGTGGAAAAATGACAAAAAAAAAAATACAAAACCTCATTGGGATGGTCAAAGCTCAAGTCAGGTCAGACCTTATAATGCTGATGGGAAAGTTAGCTTCACATGTAAGGAGGAAATTGTTGGTTTTTCATTCATGTGACTGAAAATACAGCATCCTAAAGATGATAATGGTGACACCACAGCATAAACTACCGTTTAATAGATTTGAGGGGAAATATTATACTTGACACATCAGGGCTGATTGTAGGACCACAGAGAGGCACATAGACCCTGATCATTAGGGTCTATGCCTCTCTGTGGTCCTATGTTATCGAGTTGATTAGCACATTGGTTCTCAAAGTGGGGTCTGGGGACCCCCAGGGGTCCATGGGGGGGGGGGGGGGGGGTTCCAGGGGGTCCCCAGCAAAATGTGTTAATATAGCACCACAATAAGTTTAACCACCTTTTATACTTTGGCTATTTTTGAAAAATCTTGAAAATGTCTGCAAATCTTTGAATATATATATTTTTAAGCAAACTTTTAACTCAAATCTGCGCTTCTGGGGGTCCCTGGAACAGCATATTTGAGATGGGGGTCCGCGGCCAAATACATATAATTTTGGGGGTCCTTGACATGAAAAAGTTTGAGAACCACTGGATCAGCACTCTGAGGCCACAGTGGCTTTGATATGCCCCGCCCACTCTGCCTCCATGCAGCTGATTTTACCGTTTTCTCCCCCGTCTCTTTCCTGTAGTCTACACTCTCACACAGACTACATACACCCTGCTTCCTGTAGAACCGGACGTGAAGCGCTTGTGCTCACAGAAAGCAGTGGGGGAAAGTAACTAACATGTACTCGAGTACTGTACTTAAGTACAAATTTGAGGTATCTTTACTTTACTGGAGTATTTTAAATTTTCAGTACTTTTACTTCTACTCCACTACATCTCAGAGGCAAATATTGTACTTTTACTCCACTACAATTATTTGAAAACTTTAGTTACTAGTTACTTTAATTTAGATTATTATTACAACACACACATAATGAGTACTTTTACTTGGTACTTTAAGTATACTATGATGCCAATACCTTTGTACTTTTACTCAAGTAAATTTGGAATACCAGACTTTTACTTGTAACAGAGTATTTCTACATTGTGGTATTGATACTTTTACTTAAGTAAAAGATGTGAGTACTTCTTCCACCACTGACAGAATGGACATAGAACTGAACCAGGCCCTTATAAGAGCGTAGCGTGCTGAGAAGGTGACAAAAAGGCTGACAAAGAGGATGATCAAAAGTAGTTACATATAAGGTCATCTGCCAGGAGCAAAGACAACAGTCTATGTGACTTCTGAGACACTGTGTACGTGACAAACACAATACCAATCCTTTATTTATTTCACTGAGTTATAATACGTATTTAATACAAATTCATTCTTAACCCTTAAAGTATTTCAGTGGACTTGATGTCATTGTTTTATGTGATGGCCTTGTTGTTCTGGCATTTGACCTTTGTGACCTCAAAACAATTACAAGACCAAAGGCTAATTCATTGGACTAAAAAGATGAAATTCCAGCTTTCAAGTTATAGAAGCTGTCATTTTGTATTTCTTAGAGAGGGGGTCCCTGATATGCACTCTGACACTGGGTGCTGAGTTAACCATTTAAGCCCTATTCTGTATTATACTTTGACATACAACGAATAGCAAAGATAGCCGATCTACAAGCTCACAATGCATCGCAACGTGACGTTTTTAAACTTTGAAAATGTGTGACCATCAGTGAACGAGTGACCGATAGTGAATCCTGTACAGAGCCTGTTGGTGTGACAGAGAGGATGAAGGTCAGACATGTCACACACAGATTGTGATGTTGTGATACACGTCGCCCTCTTGTGGTTACATTCAAAGCTTTGAAAAATACTTATAATATTTTAGTTTACTTGATGATGCAAATAAGAATAAAATACTTGAGAAACAATGAATGAATGTAATGAATCAATGTCAATCAATTGAATTGATGATATCCTGACATAATTAATTGACACACCTGTGTGTAAACACACTTTTTACACAGAGACAGGGCCAGACCGAGGCAGTAAATTAACTGGGAACCAGAGAACTGGGCACTTGACAGAATCAGGCCCTGAGCTGATCTAATGAGAAACCTGGTCCTGTTGTTGTGTGAAAACTGGGTACTGTTTTGGAGGAGAACTGGGCCCATTCCCTGTTTTACATTTTAGCAGCCATTTCTAATCACTCATGAACAATGAGGTATATTGCTAACATTCAGTGCAGATAAATTTACATTTATATTTACAGCAGATTAACTCTCCATAATCGTTCCTATACACAACATGCTATGTCAACAATACAGACAGGCAGACAGACAGACAGGCAGGCAGGCAGGTAGGCAGGCAGGCAGGTAGGCAGGCAGGCAGGCATATAAGATAAGAAAAAGTAAATTCAGAGAATGTGTGACAATTGGTGAACAGGTGACCGGTAGTGAATCCTCTACAGATATCAAAGTCCCACTGATGTGACAGAGAGGAGAATGATTAAAGATGTCACGCAGGGCTCTGTGTACCTTCCTGAGACATACTGATATACAGTCACCATGTTGCTCTTTCCCTGAATGTAGTTTTATGCGTGGTGCAGTTTTGAAAAGTTTAGTTGCACACAATAGAGTATCCATTTTTCAAACTTAAACCGAAACCTAAATATCATACAATAATATCTGTTGTGTATGGTTTAGGTTCAGTATTGACACAGCCCAGATGGAGGCGCTGTTACACTGCGCCTCCTAAACGGCGCTGCCGTTGCCCTTGATCAGTTTGGCTTTCTGCCCTGAAGTCACATGACCTTGATGACCCGTCAATGCTGACAATTTGGCCAATGTTTGGCCAGTATAGTTTGTTGTTTTTATTTTAATTTTAGAGGTATTAAAAAGGTTTTAAAAGTTCTTAAATTGTAACTTTATAAATGTGCTGATACCCTGTATACACTTATACTGTATGTTGGTCTGTTTACTGTTGAGTGAGAAAACCATGTTGCACATTAAGCTAATCAACTGGGGACCCCCCAAAATAATTTAGGGTCCCCCTGGGGGGTCCCGACCCCCAGTTTGGGAACCACTGCTGTAGTGTTCACAGAGACTACATCCTGCAGCTGCTTCTGTAGAACAGGACGGGAAAACCGTTTGAGGGCATAAAAGGACACGTACAACTCAACTAGGCCTTTAGAAGAGCGTAGAGTGCCAAAAAGGGTGACAAAGAGGATGATCAAAAATAGTTACATATATAGGTCATATGCCACTAAAATCTGCCACTCTCACTAAAAGGGGGGGATCTAAGTGACTGGGAGGTTGTGTGTGACAGTGGCACTAAAACACAAACCAGGCAGAACCTCCTGATATGCCCCCTGCTGGAACATAAGGTCATCAGACAGAGTGCAGAATTACACGTGTTTTTACTAGACATCAGTGTCTTTTGTTGAGGTTGAGATTGAGGACATTGAATCCTCATCTTCAAACCAGTCCAGTGAGTCCAGAGTATGACATCTTTTTTTTCAGGAGTTTGTACAAATATCAGTAATTTGTAAATACCAATCCTTAAATTCATTCTTAACGCAAACATTCAATTAATTATTTCAGTGGACTTAAAGTAATACTAGGTAACGTTTTCAACAAAACTAAAGTTAAATTGTATATCTTTTGCGAGTGGCAAAAGTTTCACAACACCCACTCCGTGAATTTCACCCCCGGAAGCCTTTTATTTATATATTTTCTATTGAACGTGTACGGGGGGGACTTTCCCGGGAAAATGACGTTCCTGGCCAACGTCATGACGTCGTGGCCGACGTCCTCAGGAACTACCGCAACGGTTTCCTGTTTGGCCAGGAACTACCGCGCTATTAACAAAAAGGAACCTCACGCTGATTTTAAGAGAATGTAGAATTGGGAGATCGAAAAAGAACAGAAAAAGAAAGCACAGCTCATGGTAACTAATGCTCCACTGGCTAAGAGAAACGATCCGTAGATAGTATAAAACAATTAAAAGATCGCTTTTTGAAACGCTTCCGGCTTCCGGTGAAAACGAATGGAATTCTGGGTAATCGAGGACTAGGGAAATTGTATGCAGTGACGGTAGTGACCAGCAGAGGTTGCTAAAAATCGTTATTTGTGATTTTGCATTGTACAACTTTAATATCAGTGTTTTATTTTATGACTTTGCTGTCCTGGCATTTGACCTTTGTGCCCTCAAAACAATTACAAGACCAAAGGCCAAGTGGCCTTGCCCCTAAAACAAAAGGGATGAAATTCCACTCCTGAGTCCTGGTATTAAAACAGATGACAGTGAAGTGACAATGTTAGGACTTTTAAGACATTTTTAATAATACCTCAACAATTAAAGACTTTTACTGCATCAAAGCAATCAACAAACTATACTATAAAACTGGTCAAACATTGGCCACATTGTCAAATAATATAAGATTATTCTTATTTTTTTAAATAGCTCACAACGCCTCACAATACGAGGGGTTGTGAGCTTGTAGATCGGCTATTTTCACAATATTTATCTGTGGAATCAAGTCAAACTAAAGGTAATGCCTCAACTCCTACAATTCCAAGTGCTTGTCAGGGTGGGGGGTCGGTACAAGCTCGGTACAAGCTTAATTTGTGAGCTTGTAGATCTGCTATTTTCACTAGTTTGGGTCCCAGGCAAACGTCAAATTTCTCTATGTTGAGTTAGAGCTGTATACAAGTCCTGAAAAGTGCCCTTTTATTTCACATATTGAAGTTTAACAATATTATTTATTTATCATTAAGGGATGGAAAAGAAAGGTCAACTGTGCACGTGTTCTCATAAAAAATAGATAGAAAAAACTGTTTCCTCTGCTTTTCTAAGTAATGCGAGCAGCTTCTGGGTACGCTGGTTCCTCCCCTTAGTTAGTCTCTTCTAAGTACACAAAGGTGTTAAAACCACACTGCTTCAGCTAAAAACACACGCCTTTCACACATCATGTCAACATGCTTAGAGCAGATAGAAAACTTTCCAACCACAAATGTAGCTGTGCTGTGAATGGGGCCCCATGAAGGCTTCAAGTACCCACATTTTTGACTAAAGTAAAAGTATCAATACTGCAATGTAGAAATACTCTGTTACAAGTAAAAGTACGGAATTCAAAATGTGCTTGAGTAAAAGTACAAGTTTTGGTATAAAAATGTACTTAAAGTACCAAAAGTAGAAAGTACTCATTATGCATAATGTCCCATTTCACAAAGTTGTAAAATGCATAAAAATCTTTTGAAAATAGCAGATCTACAGGTGACGTGCTGGGCCCCTAATTCAGCCTGGGAATCTCAGATAGAGAGGCCCGTAAATTGCGCAGCCAACAGCCGCGCACCGATTTTTTAACTTAATTTCGGCCGTTTTTCACTTAATTTCGGCCGTTTAAAAAAAAACGGCCGGCCTGGTTGGCCTGGAATGGAGAGGCCTTTCTGGAATTGTCCCTCATTTCCCAGTGGCCAGCACGTCCCACCATCCTGGTGACACCATGAACCTCCTGGTGACATGGGGGGGGCCTTGTCAGTTTGTCTTTACTCTGGAACTCACTCCTAACCCACATCATAACAGCTCCCACCCTCTCTTCTTTTAAAACTGTCATCAACACCCATCTCTTCACTCTTACTTTCCCACCCATCCTGTTTATCACCTTTCTATTTCTATATTCTAAATAGTTTTAGTCCTGTGCTGTAGACCCTTTTATTTTCTTGTTTTAAATATATCGACACTACACTTGCCTTTTTCACTCTATGGAAACTGATGACGAAAAGATAAAAAAGGGAAAAGTATGACACATAGAGTGGCTATTTTTTATCATTAAGTGTCAGTGGTCGACTGGAAACAAAAAAAAATGTACATTTAAATTACACTGGCCCTCATACATAATGTGTTATTGTTATAACACATTATTTATCTGTCTGTCATTTAATGGAAACAAGCCAATGGCTTTCTTGGTTTATTTAGCTGACCATGAATTGATTTTTTTTGTGCAATCTTCTAATAAAGTATTCAATCAATCAATCAATATGTATATAAATCATAAAGTATCATTCAGATTATCAGTCAGTCTATCAAATAAATACAAAGTAAAGGCGCAGTGGCCCAGAAGAAAATAAAATGGTGCTAAATAGCACTAAAAGTGGTTCTCTGGCTCCTAACCTTAATTGGTGCTATATAGCACCTGTCTTAAAGCTGCTGTCCCTTTTGTCAAACGGTGCTGTATACATGTAGCAGTGGTTCTCAAAGTGGGGTCTGGGGACCCCAAGGGGTCGTTGAGGGGGTCCCAAGGGGTCCCCAGCAGAATTAGTTAATTTATCATTTATCTTTAACCCTATACGCATTTATTCTATTTTAAAGTAGCCGATTTACAAGCTCTCAACGCATCACGATGCGACACGTTGTGAGCTTGCAGATCTGCTATTTTCAAATAATCTTGAAATTGTTTGATTAGAATTGAGAATGATCAACAATGTCACACCGTGAGACATGCTGATATATAATCACCATGTCACCCTGTGAGGAAAATAGCCCTACATCCAATTACAGTGAATGACTTGACAGTCTGCTTCTTTCACTGCATGTAGTTTTATGCATGCAGTTTAAATCAGTTTTGCAGGGTTAAAGTTTATATAGAAACTGTTGCCCCCGCTACCCGATTCCAGATAAGCGGTTTAAGATTGATGGATGGATAGTTTATAACCATACACCAAAAGGTTGGTCGCTAATTAATTGGTCCAGCGGTTTGCAAGATTAGCTCAGATTAGCTCAGATGAGCTCGGAAATGTACTGTCTTCAGCTCTACTGCTGATTTACACTGATATCAGAATCAGAATCAACTTTATTGTCACATCACAGGTTTACAGGAGTAAAACAATGGGTGAAATGAGTTTTTGGTGCAAATTCCAAAGTTTTTGTTATTACCATAAAAGAGAAAGGGAAGAAGAAGAATAAAAAAATAAAAAAACAACATTAATTGATTTACATATTTACACATAGTATATCTATCCGGTGCAGTCAGTACCTAAGGTTAGACATAAAGGTGCGTGAGCATAGCAGCAGATATATATATATATATACGTGTCTATACAGTAATATGATACTGGATGCTATGGACGTTAGTCAAATTGTACCGCGTTGTACATGGGATTAAGGTGCAGAGTGTTGACTTCATAGTCCATATAAGGGTTAAAAAAATAGGAGCGGCCAAAGGTCTCAGGTACGATTCCAGCTCTCAGCAATGTGTCAAAGTGTCCCTGAGCAAGACACTTAAAGGACAACACCACTTTGGTAGAGGTTTGGGTTGTGTAGTTACCTTGCCATGACGTAACTCCAAAGGTGAACAAGAAATCCAAAATAATTGCTCCATTGATTAGAAATTGATAATTCAATGCTCCTCATTGACTTACATTGTACGGTGAAACAGCTCTCAGTGTCACTCTTTTAGCACATAAACAAACACAAACTAGGCTGATTCTGACAATATAGATCATCACCAAACCTAGTACTGTTTATTTGTTTAATAAAAATGTCAACTTCCTGCTGATTTTACTATTTGAAGATTCGGATCCAGATCCGCAGATCCAGCCCGGGTTTTCTTCTTAATAAATTTAGCAAAATCAATAGGAAGTTGATATTACAGTATTGGGTTTGGTGATGTTCTATATTGTCTGAATCAGCTTTGTTTGTGTTCGTTTACGGGCTTAAAAGAGTGACACTGAGAGCTGTTTCAGCGTACAATGTAAGTCAATGAGGAGCATATTTTGAATTATCAATTTCTAATCAATGGAGCAATTATGTTAGATTTCTTGTCCACCTTTGGAGTTACATCATGGCAAGGTAACTACACAACCCAAACCTCTACCAAAGTGGTCTTGCCCTTTAACCCCTAACTGCTCCCCCCTCCTCGCTCCTCTGTGGGCACTCAGCACTCAGCAGTCAGCTGGGTAAAGCTGAAACTGAAGTTCCCCATGGGATAGGTATAAAATTAAAAAAAAGGTAACTGTCCCTGGACAGGTAGGTCCATGACCATGGGGAAGAGCAAAATTCCAAGACCATTCTGACAGGTGTTCATCAGTCTGACGGTAGCCAGGTGGATGTGGAAGCTGTTCATGGTGGTGTTGCTGCTATGATGTCATCACTGCCTGTACATGTGTTTGTGATTTCATGATGACATCACTGTCTGTACCACTGGTGTAAAGTAACTAAGTAAATGTACTCAAGTACTGTACTTAAGTAGTAAGTACAATGTCAAGGTATTTCTACTTCACTGGAGTATTTTCCAATTTTTACTTTGTAGATTTTGATTATTATAACGAAACATACAATACTCACTTCAGCCCTATATACATTTCGGCCATTTGAAAATAGCCGATCTACAAGCTCACAATGCATCGCGATGCGACGCATTGTGAGCTTGTAGATCTGCTATTTCAAAAGATTTTTGAAGCCAAATCAGGTTTTCTTTATGGTTTAGGTTCAGTATCAACACCCTATGTATGTACGCCCCAAATACTTCACACACCGCCCAGATGGAGGCGCTGTTACACAACTGAAAGCAGCACCTCTGTTGGTCCAGGATCAGACATGGAGGGGTCATGCAGGATTTTTACGTATCGTCTCGTATGTTGAACTGCTAGGCTGGATTGTATCGTACTGAAACCAGTCAGGAAAAAAAGAAACATGAATACATTGTAGTCGTAGACAGTAGTATGGAGTTTGTTGTGGTGGGGAGGACACCCACTGTGCCATAGTTTAAATCTGAGACAGTATAAGTTGTATATATTATAATTATACTAATAATACTAATAATACTAATAATTATCATTATTATTATTATTACCCTTATTATTATTATTATTATTACCCTTATTATTATTAAAGCAGTAGAGTAACAATTTAGGCAGAGGATTCTCAAATCCTGTGTTGAGGGTCACACAAGAAAAGGAGCAATTTCTGGAAATGAAATATGTAAATAGAACCAACCAGTTCTTTAAAATGTTTTGGATTTTGCTGAATTATACACAGCAGTCTGTGTCAGCAGACAAGACTGATAGACAGACATATTTCTCTCATCATGCTCAAATATTTTTGGAGGTTAGTTGTCATAACTGTACATGTATAGCGAATAACTAAAATTACAATGCAGAATAAAACAACACAAACCAGGTTGTGTTACGACATTTTATTATTATTATTAAAATTATTATTATTATTATTATTATTAGTAGTAGTAGTAGTAGTAGTAGTAGTAGTAGTAGTAGTAGTAGTAGTAGTAGTAGTAGTAGTAGTAGTATTATTAGTATTGTTATTAATAATAAGAAGAAGAAGAAGAATAAGAAGAACAATAACTTTATGTATGTACGTACAGTGGTGGAAAAAGTACTCAAATTTTTTACTTATGTAAAAGTATCAATACTGCAATATAGAAATATTCTGTTACAAGTAAAAGTCCGGAATTCAAAATATACTTGAGTAAAAGTAAAAAAATATTGGCACCAAAATGTACCGAAAGTAAAAGTACTAATTATGCAGAAAGTCCCATTTCAAGTTTTCAAATGTATAAAAATCTTTTGAAATAGCAGATCTACAAGCTCAATCGCGACGCATTGTGAGCTTGTAGATATGCTATTTTCAAATGGCCGAAATGTATACAGAGCTGAAGTGATTAATGTATGTTTTATAATTATAATCAAAATCTACAAAGTAACTAGTAACTAAATAAGTAACTTCAAATAAATGTAGCGGAGTAAAAATACAATATTTGCTTATGAGATGTAGAGGAGTAGAAGTAAAAGTACTGAAAATTGGAAGTACTCCAGTAAAGTAAAAGTACTTCAAAAGTGTACTTAAGTAAATGTACTTAGTTACTTTACACCACTGTGTACGTACTGTACGTATGTATGTTCATACGTATATGTATGTATGTTTGTATGTATGGAAGACATAGAAATGTCCACTCACCACTGGGTCGGGGGCCTTGGGTCTTGGGTTACGGCATCGAGCTAAACAAAAACCTTTAAACATATAACAGACACACATTAATAATTAGATCAAAAGGAAAACACTTTTTTACTGTGCAAAATATTATAATTCTCTATATCATACGTAAACGTCTAACTGAATGTCCTGAATTCCTAAAATGTAATCCAGAACTAATCTTAATGAAAAAAATATTATTTTATCCAATCTATATAGCGTATGTCAATACAATGTATTACACGGCTTGGTTGAATGCTTGATTGTAATTGGTCAATCACTGAATTCAGCTGTGTGTTATTTTTGTATAATGTCCGCTGAACCTCAATAACAGACCACCATTTAATCAAAGACTCAGAAACAAACACACAATGTCATGTCAACTAAACGTTGCTCTCAAGAATGTTTTCAAAAACATTTGAAGCCAGAAATAGACAATGCTGTAACGAGAAAGCCTATTGATTCTATCTTATCGACACATTCCGTTGTTTTCCGAGGCGACCACATTGCACTGGATGCACCTGGCATAAATTAATGGACTACTTTCAATACCTTGTAGGTGAACTATTGTCTTTGTCTGTGTTTGTATCTGTTGTATGTTTGTTGTGTATTTGGGTGTGTCGGACCCCAGGAAGAATAGCCATGCTTAGTGCAAGTGCTAATGGGGATCCATAATAAAGTAAAGTAAAGTATAGTAAAGTAAAGTAAATACTGAAAGCAATTAAATCCTTTGTTTTGTTGTTGCTTTTGGGTCAATTTATCAATTTATTAAGGCGCTGTGTAATAAGCGAGATAATTAATGGGGAGCAGGTCATTATTGAGAAATAAATTCCTCCAGGGTGATTAGATCGCTTCACTAGCGTCAGGGTTTAATCACCCTATCGGGTTTATTTCTCAATAATTACCTTTTAAAGTAAAGTAACCAAATACATGTACTCAAGTACTGTACTTAAGTACAATTTTGAGGCATTTTTACTTATTATACTACTGGAGTATTTCCAATTTTCAGTACTTTTACTTCTACTCCACTACATCTCAGAGGCAAATATACTTTTACTCCACTACAATTATTTGAAAGCTTTAGTCACTAGTTACTTTTGATTATCATTACAAAACATAGATTAACCACTTCAGCCCTATATACATTTCGGCCATTTGAAAATAGCCGATCTACAAGCTCACAATGCGTTGCGATGCGACACATTTCGAGCTTGTAGATCTGCTATTTTCAATAGATTTTTAAACATTTGAAAACTTGTGAAGGACATTCTGCACAATGAGTATTTTCTACTTTTGGTACTTTAAGTACATTTTGATACCAATACATTTGTACTTTTACTCAAGTACATTTTGAATTCTGGACTTTTGCTTGTAAGAAAGTACTTACATTGCAGCATTGATACTTTTACTTAAGGAAAATATGTGAGTACTTTTTCCACCACTGCTTTTTACTTATTTTTTTTACATGTCACATCAATCTGTGTGCGTGTGCGTGTGCCTGTGCCTGTGCCTGTGTGTGTGTGTGTGTGTGTGTGTGTGTGTGTGTGTGTGTGTGTGTGTGTGTGTGTGTGTGTGTGTGTGTTTGTTTGTTTGTTTGTTTGTTTGTTTGTTTGTTTGTTTGTGTATATATATATATATATATATATATATATATATATATATATATATATATATATATATATACACATATATTATATGCTGGCATTTCAAGCAGGCATGAACAGGGCTTTAGTTCAGGTCATATCTTGTTTTGTAATTTTATTTTGTTTTGTTGACTTCTTTATGCCCTATAACTTGTTTATTTGGAAATATTGGCAACTATTTGTTACGTTTTGGAAAATAAACCGGTGTTGCCTTGTGCTTTAACTGCTTGGTTTGACTGCTTGGACACTTATCTAATGTTTTGTCATCAATGCAATACATATTTGTGATTGTACTATTGGTATTAGGAAAAGAGACCGACTCTCCACGCTTCTCCTACCCACCGATGAGCACTCATCCTGGGCATCAAAGCCAACAGAAAAAAACTGATCTACAAACCCTTGTGTGGCCCTTAACCAATGATATATTAACTTGGTTAAGTCATAGTGACTTCATCATTAATTAATGGGACAGGAATTAATGGTGAATTAATGTATAAGCTAATCATTAATTAATCGTAAGAGTTAATTACGACTACAAGTTATTTATGAATTTGCTGCCTATAATAAGTTGTGACCACTTCCTTTGGCGCAGTGAAAATTTACATTGGAAACTAATAAGACTCAAGTAACGATCCTTTCGGTTTTATAAATTGTATTAACATATACTACCATGCAGATTGGTTAAAATAATATTGTATTAATTAAAATAATTCCTGGATTGCAGCTTTAAAGTAGTGAAAGAGACTCAAATCACTTCAACATTCAAGATTGATTACAGAAGTACATAATTCACCACCAAGGAAGTCACACAGTTTAAATTATTATTGTTGGTATGAAATATGAAACCTACAAACTTTAAAACACTGACCATCTGAAAGTTGTACAGACCTGTTAGTGCTGTGATCAGAATGGCGTTGAGAACCAGAGACACGACCATGGGCCAATAGGTCAAATACCAGTACCACGGACTGTCTTCTGTTTGCCGCTTGCAGTCAACGCCTTTCCAACAAAAAGGTGAGAAATGTACCATTTGAGAAATGTGTCACTGAAATAATCGTATTCATGTTTAGTTGTGGATAACTTTTTGGAAGCTTTGCAATCAATAGTGATCCCTGTTAACCCTTACGCCTTGCTAAAAAAGAGTTACGTTGGGAGCGTTAACTACAAGATTTGTAATTTGAACATTAAACTGCAATAAAATTATGAAAAATCTATATGTTTTCCCAATTATTTATTTAAAAAAAACATGAAGGAGTTCTTGTTTAAATTACATCATTATTTAATTAATCACAATAAAAAATAACCATTTAGATGCCAGTTTTTATCATATACCACTAACCACTTTTTGAAAAATACACTATAATTCAATATTCTAAAAAACTAATTTGACTTTGATTATTATTAGTATCACCGGCTGACCCATCTGAATCATGAGAAGATTGATTTTTTGCATTATTACTTTTTGTATAGTGTCAGATTGAACAAAAACGTTACGTTGGGAGTATTAACTACAAGATTTGTACCATAGACTTCCATTATAACCACATTTCTCTGCCCGCCCCTTTAAATTAAAGTGAACAAATATTTTGTCTGTAATTTCCCAATTAATTTACCAATTTCACAAAATTGCCTTATTTTATAAATGCAAAGAGGTCCGAAAGTCAATGGGATTTCCAATGTTAAATAAAGGTTACAAACACAATGGGAGAGAGGCTAAAATGGGGCAATTTTGAGATTTATTTCATTCTTACAAAACTTCAGTCAGGAATCTTGTCATGCTTACCAGAGACGGGATGGAAGATTTCAATGGAAAAGGAGGTGTTATCTACATGGGTGCAGTAAAACGATCTCATGTCTTCCACAGTCATGTTTTGAATGAACAGACGGTTCCCCAGCTTCACAGAGTATCTTTCTTTGAAAGTCTCACTGTAATAATAAGCGTCTTTTTTACCGTACGTTCTCAGGATCTTAACAGGACATTCCCCCTTCATGTTCCAGATGACGTCACTTTCATCCAGAGAACAGTTGAGGATGATGTCTTGTCCCAGTTCTACAGGTACATTGATCCGTTTCAGAGTGTGGACAGAGGTCATAAAAACACCACAGAAAAACAACAGCATCTGTACGTGTTTCTCCATGTTGTTGTTCAGCACACACACCTACTGTCTGTCTCTACTACACTGTCTGTCTCTCAGCTGTCCTACTGTCTGTCTCTACTACACTGTCTGTCTCTACTGCACTGTCTCTCTCTCAGCTGTCCTACTCTCTCTCTCTCTCTCTCTCTCTCTCTCTCTCTCTCTCTCTCTCTCTCTCCTATGCTGTCACTGTCTCTCTCTCAACTGTACTGTCCTACTCTCTCTCTCTATCTCTCTCTCTCTCTCTCTCTCTCTCTCTCTCTCTCTCTCTCTCTCCTACGCTGTCATTTTTCAACGGCAAAGGTCTTCCCAGAATGCATCTGCTTCAGGAAGTGTTTAGTTCCTCAAAGGGAGGCATATACTGTAAGTGACATAAAGGAGACATGTGGGGCATATACTGTAAGTGACATAAAGGAGACGTGTGGAAGACATGGAGACGATGACATAAAGGAGACATGGAGGAGACATAAAGAGACATAGGTGACATAACAAGGACATAAGGAGATACAGTATGTAGGTGACATAACGGAGACATACATGTTGTGTATTGGTTAGTCAGATCACATGATGAGGAACAGGAAGGTACAAGGGAGACCAGATTCCTTAAGAACACACCATTGGGTGTAACCTTTGTTATGGCTGAGACCGGTGCAGCCTGGTGTCGTGGTCAACAATAAAGCAAGTAAACTGAACAAGCTTTGTGTTGTTCTGTAACGCCAATTTACAGTGCCCACCTATCCTGTATGAAATCTGGCTTCGCCTGGAGCATCGTTAATGTATACCCAAACAATAGTATGCCTGATATACACTTTCCAAATCAGTGTTGCTTGCCGTTAAAAGTTTTTAAAACAAATTGAACAACGTGTCGCTAGCTTGTCAATCAGTTTGTGGCAAGCGACACGTGTCCGTAGCCTTATCAAGACGGCCGGGTCATTCATCGGTCATAATGATGACCGTCTTGTGTCAAGTCTATCGTGGTGGACCGTGGATGTAAACACTAAACACTAATTGTATTTATTTCGTGCAATCACAGTAGCCACGCAAGCACTGGTCATCATGGTTGTACCAGTCTACGAGTCATGGAAAATCCCAGCAGCTTGACTGAAGCAGAGAGGGCCAACATTGTCGAGAGCAAAATTGGTGTTCAGGTTGTGTCACCTACATGTGCTGGACCGTCGCAAAACATAATAATCCAAAATCTTGGTGTCAAAATTAACATCGCAAACACCACATGACACCTCACTTTGATTTTACAGTGTAGAAAAATAAAGATGATGAAGCTGAAGGTCCCCCCGCTCTCCCACATGAAGATGAAGGTCCCCCTGCTCCCTAAAAAAGGTACATGTGCTGTTGGATCCGTGTCACATGTTAAAATTACTAATGCATTTTTACAGTTGAAGTGATGGAAACAGAAGATGGGCAGCAGATCGAATGGGAGTACATTAAGCGATTAAACACACTTCAAGAAAAGGAAGGTCTGCGGCTTGGAAACAATCTGAGATTGGCACACATCCAGTGGCGACAACAAAAGATGAAGGTCAACCTTGCAGCCCAGCTGTTCAGCAACAGTGTGGCATCATGCCCTAGAGTACTGAGACAAAAACCTCAAATATCCCCAGTTCAGAGGATGCGCGGCTACAGTAGAGTTTGTACAAATAATTGATGCAGCTTTTGACGTCCTTATAGCCGCAATCCATTTGGGAAAGGAACTAAAGCACATATCAAGCTGTAAAAAATCTGGCTGAATCATTTGGCAAGAAGGAAGACGGAACAAATTAACAAATTAAAGAAGGCAATCCGGGAACCCCTTTTGGGGTTGTTGTTGCTATATACAGTATATAGCAACATACATTTTGCTATATACATATATACATATATATTTCGGCCTCAGGTCTAAATGGGTTAATGAGTGCAATGTGCTACATTGTGTACAACCTAATGTACTGTGTAAACATTATTTTTGTCACTGTTAATTTATATTTATATATACATGTCGCATGTTCTGTTGTGTGTTGTCTTTTTTGCATTTGTGACCATATCAAGTGCCACATTTTTGTCATGTTTGTTAATTTATATTTGTATATAAATGTTGCATGTCCTGTTGTCCTGTGTTGTTTTTTGTACTTTGCACCCTCATTTATCAATGGCCAGAAATTACAATATTCATGGACACACAAATCAACCCCTTTTTTGCTATGTTGAATTATTTCTTGGAGTCAGCAAAAAAGTGGCCTGACTAAGCCAAACACTGCCCACCCATCTGAAGTTCACATTCATTCTACACTCAGCTGTTGAATTTGTTTATTGAGGACAACCTGGCAAAAACCCTTCACTGCATGCCTGAGTATTTGATTATTTATTATTACTTTCCCTCAACAAAATAGTTAAATATTTCTTGGAGTCTACAACAAAGGGGCAGAAGTAGGTATTGAAAAATATGTAGCATTTGAAGTAATGCCACATCCATATGTCAAAAGGTTTCAAATGTTATATAATTCCCATGTGTTACATATTTGTAAATAGACCAAAAGAATGTCTGAATATAGTTAGCAAAATGCAATAAAAGTATATTTTTTCTCCAAAACTGCTGCATTTGTGTTGTGGTGTGTTTGTGTTATTTATTGTGTTATATTTGTTTATTTCCATTATGCATTCAATATTCCATTTTATTTATTTGACTTGTGTTGATGTTTTTTTCTTCATATTTTCTAGTTTATTTATTTAATTGATATACACTCAGCATGTGAAACATCCCACCACCCTGAGTCTTGTCAATTAGTACATTTTTATGGTGATTAATGAGAGTGCAATGCGCTGCAAGTGCACAATGTCATGTACTGTTTCAACATTATTTTTGTCACGTTAATTTATATTTGTATATACATGTCGCATGTTCTATTGTGTGTTGTCTTTTGTGCATTTGTGACCATGTCAAGTTCCCCATTTTTGTCACGTATGTTAATTTATATTTGTATATAAATGTCGCATGTCCAGTGTTGTCTTTTGCACATTTGCACCCTCATTAATTGATATGCATGTATGTGTGGTGTTAGGGGTAGATTCAAGCAGCTTCGTTTTAAAAAAAAAACTATGTCTCCCAGACAATCAATTTGCAATTGCCACCACATAATATACCTGTGGTAGAGACTCACCTGTTTTTTTAAACCAGTCTGTCTTGTCTTTCTCTCTTTTCGCACTCTATCCCCTTCCTCTACATCTCTCTCTAGTAATTCACAGGAGGGCAGTAAGGACTTGCGATGACATCAACCACACTTGAGCCACAACGGCCGCCAGCAAGTCCTGACACTACATCCCACCACCCTGAGTGCATGGTTTTATTTGCTCATTCCATTCCTGTGTGAAATATTACCAAGACGCTGTTGTTAAATTAAGCACAGTTGTTAATGCTGTTATTCTGTTGTATTTTTTCAAATTAGGTGTTAGTGCTTCTTGAAGTTGAGAATCAACGTGAGAACCTTCCATAAGCGCAGGTTTTTAAGATAAGTCATGCACACATACAGTAATCTCTATTTATAAATGTTAATTGGGGAAAATATGTTTTAATTCTGAACAATACGTAAATACGTAAAAAGTATTTTGGTCTTGTAGGAGTACATTCACTAAACCTCTTGTCTTGTTCTATTCCTTCTGGTCTCTACTCTCTCTCTCTCTCTCTCTCTCTCTCTCTCTCTCTCTCTCTCTCTCTCAATCATAATTATGGCATAACAATCATTATGGCATACATGTCCCGGCGTGGGTACCTAGTTAGCAGTTCATAGATTACCCTGAAATACAGGACACAATGATTAGACACGAAACGTGTAGTCTCTTTCACAAGATCCAAAGGTAAATGCTGGTTTTATTAAACACAAAAAACTGTATTCTGTCTTTCATTCTTTTCTTTTTCCATTGTATTTTAAATGACCAGTTCTTGTATGTTCAACCATCACAAGCAAATAAATAAATATAGATTAGCTGGTCAACCTCCCCACTGGGGGAGAGAGGCTTCCTTTAAAGTATTACACTGGAGCTATTGAACAAAACTAATTTCCTTCGGTATTAATAAAATATCTATCTATCTACCAAAATTCTGTCATTATACAAATTCACATTCCATAACACAATTCTCATCATACATCATAACCCATAATAAAAAGGCTAATGCTATAACAACAACAACAACGCTGGACCATAACTCAACATATATACACAGTAGAAAATTCAAATACATTCTTTGCACATTCTGACTCTTTTCTCTTGACACTCTTACAAAACTGGTTCAAAAATAATTATAGGAAAATAAACCGTATAGGAGCCCACATTGTAGTACATCATAAAGCCATGAAATGAACACCAAACATCATCATCTTTATGTCAAACTAAAGATGTGTCTTAACTTCATCACAAAATTATTTGTGTTACAAATATAGTTACTTTAAGGCCACTACTAACCTGAAATACAGGACACAACTAGAAAATATTGTTCCTGAAGAAACAATGTGGGCTCACTTTAAAGCCAAAAAACTGTAGTTATAAAAAATACAAATCCAGTTTGACTTGGTATCTCTGTCTTTGTGTTGTGTGTGGGTGTAGACTTGCCTCCGGTTGATCAGATAAGGAGCACCATCATTCTCCTGATGGTAGTAAGGGGATGGAGGGGTATCCCCTCCTCCAGAGCCAGGTGCTCCCCCCTGGCTCCTAGGTAGATTATCTATGTGTGTGTGTGTGTGTGTGTGTGTGTGTGTGTGTGTGTGTGTGTGTGTGTGTGTGTGTGTGTGTGTGTGTGTGAGAGAGTGAGAGAGGGGGGGGGGGGTATGGGGTGCAGGGGTGGGGGAGTTGTGTGGGGTTATGTTGACCAATACAAACCACTAGTGTTAAATTGGAGCTTGAAATTTACAAAATTATTGCCATCAAAATTTCACCCATTTACACACACATTCATACACCGATGGAGGAGGAAACCATACAAGGCACCAACCTGCTCATCGGGAGCAATTAGGGGTTCAGCATCTTGCTCAAGGACACTTCAACACTAACTCTGGGGGAGCCCGGGATTTAACTGTGGACCTCGCAGTTGACATCAGGCCACTCTACCCCTGAGCCACTGCCACCCCCTGTACTCACACTTTCCAAAGACTGTCACGCTTTTTCAGAAATAGCAGATCTACAAGCTCACAACACATCACATTGTAGATCGGCTTTTTTTTTAATAGCTAAAGCATCAATAGTTTTACCAAGAATAGTTTTAGCATCAAAATATACTTTGACTACGAAAGTAAAAGTACTCAAATTTTCAGAAAATAGCAGATCTACTTGTACTGAGCATTGTAAGTACTTGTATAGTACTTGAGTAAATGTACTTAATTACTGTGCAGCACTATTGAGCAGCCAATGACTGACAGATTAGGTATCAGCAGCTGCACTGATTGCTAGAGTGTAGAGAGACATGGGTTTATATTAATGGTCTTAACTCAAAATGTATACATCACACAGCTTAGATCTTTGGATTAAATTGGAGAGCAGACCTGTGCAATCTTGGTGATGTAAAACACATATCTGTAGTATAAAAATGCGGCTGCAGTGACTTTACGAAAACACGGGGCATGCATTTCTCATGTGTCCTTCTCTCTCCCTTCTAGCAAACACCATTAGTGGGTATTCGAAAAGCTGAAGAGACTGTGAGATCCACATGTGGCCAGAAATAAAGTAAATACTGGGATTCCCCAGAGTGGAATAGACCTACACTGCCCCCCTACTGGCTGTTGTTTTGGGCACTCTGTCAAATCCTACAGTGTCACAGTAAATTATCATCCACATGGATATAATAAAAATCACACCCAGTGTGAAGTGGGCGGTGTGGTCACAGTGGTCATCACAGTGATGGAAGAAGTGATGGAAGAAGCGATGGAAGAAACCATAACTTTAAAAAAACAAATTTATGTTTTTTTTAAAGTTATGGTTTCTTATATAGGGCTATGCACATGTGTCATGTTTCCCTAGCCAATCACAGTCCTGAATAGACTGTGATTGGCCAATCACGGTGCAGGGTTAGGGGGGGTACATTTGTGGCCAATCACAGTGCAGGATTTGGTGTGCAAATATCCAAACCTCACATATAGGGGCGGTTTCACCGCCCAAAAAAGGATTACCAAATACACAATAGGACAACTTCTTGTGGGTGTCACACATGGATTATAGCTCCTTGACAACAGCTGTTGTCACACCAACCTATTTACATTTATCCCAGGCCAGACCATCAACAGCTGATTTGATTTCACATGAATCTAGTCTATTTCTAAAGTGCCGGTTATGGTTGTGCTGGGAGGGTGAACCAGCTGGTTGTGTTGACTTCTGCAAGAGGGTATAAAGGATCTATAGGACACACTTGTATTGGGGAGATATGGGAAGCAGGCATGCCGCTTCTCTGTAACCTGATGATGACTGCAGATAAATAATGGATTGATCCCTAAACATGGGTTTGCTGTGTGCAGCTTCTTGATCTCTGGATCTTATATTGAACATCGGAAACTTCCATTATGGAGTAAGCCTCCGTCAGCAGTTAAAATTAACAGCTGCCGTCAAGTTAGAATTAGTCACATTGTTGAGAAAGCTTGCTGACTAATGAATGGAAGGCCAACAAGAACACAATACATATATACTGCTCAAAGAAATGTAGGAAAATGTAATCATTTGATCCCTTAATTATTTTGAGCAGTGTATTTGGCAATCTATACATTTCCGCCACTGGGCATAGAAGGGAGAAGGATATGGGCATATCGGTCGAATCGGCGCTAAACTAAAAACTAAACATGACAATTAGAGCATGTAAGCCATTATCACATGTGTGATAACCATCATGTGTGTTTTGATTCCACTGCCTCCATTGACTCGTGGTTGGTCAGCAGGTGCTTCAGTGGGTACTTCATCGGATGGTTCAGCGGGGGGTTTCTCTGTATGTTTAAAATAAAAAGGGTTTGATTAGCAATTCCAAATGTCTGACAAGAGGTGTTGTTATTTATCGTAACATGTTGACAGTACACCTCGTATAACAGCAGAAGTTCCATGTAGTTATACAACTTTGAACAAACTACTGAAACCCAGTTTTATACTTTAGTGTACTGTTCAGTTAATTATGTGTGTTCTTCATTTATGTGATTCTAATTTGATTATTACATTTTTCATTAAGAACTTGATTAGCTGCCACACATGGCACACTCCTGCCCACATCATAAAAATTAAACAAACAACATCCATAACTAACAAATCTGACAGTGCTCAAACCTCTGCCACGCTGGAACGAAAGATTATGTCTTTGCCTGTGTGTGTGTTTGTCTGTCTATCTCTATATCTGTCAGCCTGTCTGTATCTGGAACTAATCTTGCAGACTACTATGCCGATCAGTGCAAAATGTATTTTCAAATTGGCCTCATGGTGGCGCTAAACCAGTTTGCTTTCTCTTTTGGTCTCTTCAATGTAGGGTGTTCAAAATGACCCCATTTAAAGGGCAAGACCACTTTGGTAGAGGTTTGGGTTGTGTAGTTACCTTGCCATGATGTAACTTACTCCAAAGATGGACAAGATATAAAAAATAATTGCTACAGTGATTAGAAATTGATAATTAAAAAAATGCTCCTCATTGACTTACATTGTACACTGAAACAGCGCTCAAAGACACTCTTTTAGCACATAAACGAACACAAAGACAATTTCAGACAATATAGAACATCACCAAACCCAGTACTGTTTTTTTTAATTATATACAAACGTTAACTTCCTGTTGATTTTGCCATTTTTAAAACCTGGACTGGATCCGTGGATCCGGATCCAAATCTTCAAATAGTAAAATCAACCGGAAGTTAACATTTTTATATAAAAAAAAAAAACAGTACTGGGTTTGGTGATGTTCTATTGTCTGAATCAACTTTGTTTGCATTCATTTATATGCTAAAAGAGTGACTTTGAGAGCTGTTTCACTGTATGTAAGTCAATAAGGAGCATATTTTGAATTATCAATTTCTAATCAATGGAGCAATTATTTTAGATTTCTTGTCCACCTTTGGAGTTACATCATGGCAAGGTAACTACACAACCCAAACCTCTACCAAAGTGGTCTTGCCCTTCAAGCCAATCCCATTTCCACATAACAACATTTTCCACCATTTAGCATTTTCTTCAAAACACGTTGTTTGCTACTCCTCCAACAGAATTTGTCCCACACTAACACAAATTGCTACACATTATCTAAGGAGTCATGTGATAAACATGTATACAGTTTAAAAATATATATTTGATACTGTTAGATTAATAAACAATTCATTTAGAGAACTTTCAATATGTTATATTTTAAGTATGTTAAGTAATCCTGCAAATAACAAAAGTAAAGATGTTAATAATCCAGCAGTCGTTAATTAGGAATAGAACAAATCACATGATACAGACATGGACATTTCAAGCTAGGCAGTGAGTATTTTACACAGAACATTTTCTAAAGTAAAAATTAGCCTGCTGGGGTGCGTGCAGCTGCTTCATGTATGGTATAACGGTCCTTTTTAACATAGTGCCATGAAGCCTACTTTGCATGTTGTCCTGAGAATACAGCGTAGCTCTCCATAAATAGGCGATCCACTAGGTCACAACGCATCACGTGAACAACTTAAATAAAATAATTAAGTTTGTTAATTATTATAACCCCAATACCCCAATTGGTTTATTGTCTCCCTGCTCTTCTATTGAGACATTTAGATCGTGTCAAAGGTCATGTTTCACCTAGACACAGGATCTGACACGAACTTTGACCTGATGGTCAAGATAAAATGTATTCCCTGAGCAAGCAGGCCAGCTCTTAGCAATATGTTAGTATTGCTACAAAACTGCACTATGTTTTGTGGCTTTTACACTTAGTACCGTAGACCGCAGAGTTTGTGAGAAATGTGCTAAAAGTGGGTGGGCTTGGAGCCAGGAAAACATTAAGTGCAGATGAAGCAGGAGTACTTTCTGTACTACAAGTTGTATCAATGTATCAATGTATCAGAGTAGAGGTTTTTGTTTTCTTTCTCTTAATCCTAGAACACACCATGGGTGAATTTCACCCGAACAATTGTAGTGATCTTCATAATGTTGCTGATGTCTGAGGTGGGCGGGTCCTTGTGTACCTTCAGGATGCTCACTGACGTCATAGAAGGTAGGTTTGTTTCCCTGACCCCATCCCTGTTTTTTTCTACAGGGTGGTCTTCGGATGAATTTCACCCATGGTTAGTGTTAGAGGGTAAAAGAAAATCCCATACTCCCACAATGGTCAGCTGATGCAATTAGACTGTAACTTCACTGGACAAGGCTCACATGTAAGAGGAATGGGTGGACCAAAGGAAAGGTTCCCAGCTCCATTCTTTTTTAAGGAATATTTCTTTTACGATACCCAAAATTTTTACAGATTTTGCTGCTTTTTTATAGGGTTCCCCCATGATATATTTTTTTATGCCCATTATCTAGTTAAATAAACAGAAAATCTTGGGGTGCCCGTTGGCCTAGCGGTCCAGGCGCATGCCACGGGTCGCGGGTTCGACTCCCGTTCCCGACGACCTTTGCTGCGTATCTCTCTCCCTGTTTCCTGTCTAACTCCTGTACTATCAATAAAGGCAGAAAAGGCCCCATAAACATCTTTAAAAAAATAAATAAACAGAAAATCTTGCTAATTCCTAGCATTAACGTTGCTCGGTCAAATTATCTTATGAGCCCATGCATGGCATTTATGGATATTTTCTGATTTAGCTGAGAATTTAGGCATGGTCAATCTCTTAGTTGAATAACTGTCTCTGTCTATCTTTGCTCTAAGGCTGTGCAGGGCACAGTGACAGCATTGATAGATATATCCAGATTTAAAATGTAACCAATAATTCTAAAGCTTGTGTCTTGGTTAAATCATTGTCTGGGGATATTTTATATGACTGTGCCGAGCACATATTGATGAATTAGAGATTAGAGCTTGGGGGGTCCTTGTCTTTCCTACCAGAAATGTTATCTTTTTCTTTTTTATATGTTACACTATTGCTTAGACCCTGGATTAGCTTTAGTTTTAAATAAATCTCCTCTTCTACGAGAGAAGTCGAAAAGGTTTTATTTTTATTCTTCCATGACCTGTGGGTTCAATTTCTCTCCGTGGACCATGGTGATTGTGCACGTGTGTATGCGGGGCTGTTTGCATATCTCTGCTGTCGGGCACAAACCAGCTAACTCTAAAATGTTCATTTTTCAAAAATAAAATAAAAATAAAGTGGAGGTTTAGTTCATCATTGATAAGTACAGCTAAATGGACCTCCAAGCTCACAATGAGGTTGGAGGTCAAAAGGGGGTGGAGCCTGGAGTCAGCTAAATCAGCTAACTCCACCCCCCTTATGGTGGAGTTAGCTGGTTTAGCAGAAAGTTTGAGGATCCAATGGAGTTAGCTGGTTTTGTCAGAAGTGCTTTTTAATACCTTTCATTGGTTCAATATTTGTTTAACCAACACACAAATGTAAAGGTTGTTCAATAGCACTGATTTATGGAAGCAAATGCAAAAGCGTCAAAAAGGAGTTGGTTTCTGCCCGACAGCTACGACATACAGGAATACTCATAGTTTCACAGTTACAATCGACCTGGGGTATCTCTGATCTAGGAGTATTTATTATGCTTTAGGAAGGGTTTAGTCTTTGACGAAGCCGTCGAATTTAGGCAGAATACTGTGCCGTATCTAGCTCATTCACATTTCAGTTGGCTTCAATTGGCTTCTAAATGTTGCGGGAGGTGCCCATTTGACAAAAAAATGCCTGCATGTAAAGTAGTGCGCGCACACACACACACACACACACACACACACACACACACACACACACACACACACACACACACACACACACACACACACACGTACACACCAACCTGGTGTGACGATGAGCTCAAGTAGTTGTTTGACCTCATACTTGGGTATAACACAGTCGTAGGGCCCGGCGTCAGTCAGACTGACTTTCGTCAGAAGCAAAGAGAAGTTCCCCTGGCTGTAGAATTCAGGAAATGGACGAGTTCTGTTTCTGAATAGCAGGTGCTGAGAAGAGAGATCCAGCAGATCGGGCTTGCTGGAGTCGATGTCACAGACATTGACACTGTCTTTGTAGCGCCAGTAGACATCGATGGCAGGTTTGTAGAAACAGTTACAGGGCAGCAAAATGTCTGAACCCTCAGACCCACTGATCCTCTCCCTCGCCTGACAATACACTACTCACACACACACACACACACACACACACACACACACACACACACACACACACACACACACACACAGAAATAATGACTATTTAGCAGACTATATCTACTGTATAACCAAAGACAGTCAGCAACAGGAATGTGTACTGTAATGGAGACATACTGTTGTGATGTTAATATGAACAACAATATGTACTGTATATGTTATCATGTTAGTATGAACAACAATATGTACTAGAACTAGACCAATTCACTTACCGGCGAAACAGATTGTTAGACACCACCAGAGCCACATCACCAGATATTGGCTTCTGCCAACAGGAACTCTTCACAGAGCTGTGAAGAAAGCAGGGACAGCTGTCATCACAGAACTGTTTGATGTCAATCAAACTGCACGTACATGGGTAAAGTGTAAGTGTTAATCTGTCTTCATCTGTATACAACACAGCCTCTATAATGTAAACTATAATGAAAATGATGTTCAGTAAAAGTAAGGTTGTAGGCTACTAGAAAAGCCTAGGTGTTTGGAAGGAACAATCATGCCATGTAAGTAAGTACATTTTATTTATATAGCACTTCTCAAAGAGAGAACTCACAAAGTGCTTTACATACAATAAAAATACAACAATTAAAATAATTAAAAACAACAGAAACAAAAACTGTACAATTAATCTATGCAACAGACGCTGCAGCTCTCAGGGCCTGTGGAAGGGCATTCCAGAGTGTGGGAGCTACAGCCTGAAAGGCTCTATCACCGTTTGTTATATATCTGGTAGGAGGGATGACTAACAGACCCTGGTCGGCTGACCTTAGGGTCCTGCTCGGCACATACAGTTTTAGTAGGTCAGTTAGATATGCTGGTGCTTGACCGTGCAGAGCTCTATATGTGAGCACCATGACCTTGAAATGGACAGGAGGCCAGAGCAAGGAGGCCAGGACCGGAGTGATGTGACACATTTTGCTGGACCTGGTGAACAATCTGGCAGCAGCATTAGTCGGAGGAGGTCCATGGTTATTTTACTGAGGCAGGTGAAAAGTGAATTGCAGTAGTCCATGCGAAAGGAGAGAAAGGCATGAATAATCTTTTCTAATCTTTCTTTGGGTTGGGTAGTCATTTTATCATGATGCAGCTCCAAATATTTGGAATAGCTTGGACACTGCTGAGAAAAGAATTATAATAATGAAATGTTATTTGTTACTATGTCTGTGCCCATTATCCGAAAATAAAAAAAAATTAACTGAACTGAACTGAAAATATTGGCAAGATATCTTCAATAGTTACTCTGTTGATTAGCAATTGATTTCCCAAAATAGTCTTCTATATAATCTATAACTATTGACATTGCACAGTGAAATAGGACTTTGCGATCTGTTTGACTGCCATTATTTTAAAACTTTACTAAATATTTTTTTGTAGCTCAGTAATCTCCCACTTTATATCAGGGTAAATAATCTATATTTATTGAGAGATTTTAATGTCACGTATTTGTGCTGTTACTATGGTTGTTGAAATGGCACTCACTTATTTACTAGCTTCTGATATCTTGACAAAGTCTAAATATTGCCTGCTTCACCCCAAACTCTTAGGAACAAGGCCGTCGGACCGGGGGTGCTCGAAAAGCCTGGATTGAAAATGTTCTTGTTGAATTTAATTTTTAATTTTCTAATTATTGCTATAACTAAATTAAGATTGGCTGAATTAAATCGAGAGAGACTGAACTTAGTATCTAAAACTAATAAATGAGGCTCTCTGTGGATCCTCTCACCCCTTACAAAAGTAAAAAATGGTGCAGTTGATTGGGACCAATCAACTGCACTTCCTGTCTAGAGCAGATACGGAAACGGCCGGTGTGCAGGCATTCATGTGTGTGTGCAAACAAGTGGATATAATAGGCGGGCTCTAGACCGGATATGAACACAGAACAGTAAATGGAAAGCAGGCTTTGTAGAGCTGCCGTCGCGATGTTGTCATTCAAAGCAAATGAGACGAGACGTCTGCTAGTCTCTAAACGCAGCTAGAGAGCAGCTGATACTGTAGTGTAGTCTACAGCCTGCAGAGTAGGCTAAATAATTAATAAGTCTTTCCCCAAGAAAGGAGAACCAGGTTTTTAGAAAAGAAAAGACAGGAAAGTGATGAAAAATTACTAATCTCTTCCAAAAGAAAGGTGAGGAGCCAGTGAGCACAGCTAAAGCCAGATGTGTACTTTGTCGTACAACGGCGTTGCACGCTGAAAATAGCCGATCTGACCGACACATTGTGAGGTTGTAGATCTGCACGAGTCGGGGCATATGTAAGAGAAGATTATCATCAGACATCTTTATAAGGTAGCAAGGAAGAGTGGGCACTAAGATGTGAAATTGGCTATTTGGTCCAAAATGTGAAAAAATCTAATATTTTGAAAACGGTCTTAAATAATGTTAAGTATTCATGATTAGAACATGATTGAACATTTCACAATTTAGGTCTAATATTTCTACAGTTGGTACACATCGCTACAAAACCTTTATATCCAATCATGTTGGGGCTTAAGTTGAGGGGGCAATTTAAGTCTGATAATGATGTACTGTGCATGTTCAAATCATGTATACTTAACATTACTTAATACATTTTTACATTTTGGACAATATAGCAAATTTTACACACTCTTCCTTATTGCCCACTTTTGTTGTATCCTTATATTGATGCTTAATTGTAATAAGAGCGCAAAGTGTTCTAGGCAGAACAGCCCCAAAATATTTGCGATGAGAAAAAAAAAGAAAATAAAAAGAACATTCATAGGGGGGCCTACAGTGAATCAGAATTTGGTGCTACACCCCTGCGTAGGAATAATACATTTGCATACAAACACTGTATCCAAAATGCTAATTAATTTAGAGAACATAAAACCACAGATGAAAGAAACAACATGGTAATAGTTGTATTTTCAAATACAATATGAAGCATCATAAGTACATATGAGACATCACATACTAGCAGTACTGTATTTTTAAATAAATTATATTTTCCTTTGTGCCTGGAAATATAAAATGTGAATTACTTTCGTCCTCTTTTTGTAAAGACAATTCTACGCCATGGCATGTGGCATAAATGCACTGGGAGGCAGAGCCTGAAGTTTGATGAAATGCAGTGAATTCAGTGAGACCCAGGTGGACAAGCTTAAGAATAAACTTTTATTTGATTTATTATGGCGCAGAACATGTCCTTACCTACTTGACACAGCCTTGCTAATAACATTAGTTCCCTGCTACTAGCCAAGCTTGCAAAGCAAACTATGCCTATATTTCTCAATTGCAATTAAGTATGCAGTCTATAATGAAATGCATTTCATTTTCACATGTTAGAAAAAGGAATTGATGCTCTACTAACGTCTTCAGAAAGACACCGACGTGCTGTTGCTAGTGCCACATCTCTTCCAGTTTTGTATATGACTTTATAGTATCAGCGAGAAAAAGGAGGGGGCGTGTGTGTGGTTTGAAATTAGGTTTGATTAGAAAATATATGAAAATCCATGTTTAATTGTTCATATATTGCCTTTTTCTGTGGGCTCTGACATAATTAGAGTTCGACAAAGTTCACAGAGGTGCAACGCACACCAATCATTTAGAGGTGCCGGCAACCCGTAAAGACACAAAAACATAAAAGAGTCACTGCACATTCTCATAGCTGTATAGTGTCGATGCAAATTGTATTTCTCATTTAAAACGTTTCTCACGGCAGTGTTTAACTCTTCAAGTTGCCATTACTCGTTGACGATTACTCTGATCAGTGAATTATAATACTAGATTTGAAAATCTAGTAATATTAAATGATCATAACTATGTATTATTCAAATAAAAATTATAGTACTGTAATATTTTTTTATATTCCTACTCACGCCTGTATGAGACAAGTTGACTAAGTATAGAGGGTTCAAGTGGTTAATAAAATAACTCATTTGCAAATTGCTGTCTTTGGAGTGGCTTACACATGATTACTGACTTTAACCCAGCATATGACCAGTATGAAGGTCTCCTCATCTCTCCCAGACAACCCCTCCCTCCGGAAATCTCATTTGTATTTGATTTCAGTAGTGAGTCTGGCATGAGGGCCTGTTTGGCTTTTTGACTGTGGCCGGGAGCTGGGCGGGATTAGTACCGTTGACTGACAACCCCTTCAGCCAATCAGCAGTTTGTTCCCCTTCAGCCAATCAGCAGTTTGTTCCACCACCACCAGAGCAACGTGACGCAAGGGGACTTTTGAAGGGGCTATTCCCAAGCCCCCAGAACTACGGTAGAACAGTGAAGCGGCCAGGCCTGGTGGTCAAATCTGAGAATGCACTTAAATGCTACTGCGAGTGCGTCTCCCGTTTTGTGCGCATGCTCACGACGCGTCACGACCCATGGATCCATTCCATTGGTTCATATTGGTTCCTATTCTTACTTCCGGGTGCTTCAAAACGCCACTGAGCACTTTAATAGAAATGAATAGCTGGGGGCGGGGCAATCCGCCCTCTAGATATATTATAACTCTATGGCTATTCCGTGCGTGCGTGTGCGTGTGCGTATGCGTATGCATGTGCGTGTGTGCGTGTGCGTGTGCGTGTGCGTGTGCGTGTGTGTGTGTGTGTGTGTCATGTGTTTTCTGCAATTATTATTTTATTCATTTCTTTGTTATGATTTATTATTGCTGCTGCAATGTGTGAGGAACCAAAACAAATTCATTTGTACTCTTATATATTACATTATGTAAGATGCAACAATACAAATCTTGAATCTTGAAACTTTTATTTTTGTATACAGAGATGTGCAGAGATGGGCTTTTTGCAGAAACGGAAGTGTTCGTTGGAAGGCTGAGGTTTGTGTATTTAGGTTTAAAGTGCCAACTGTCATTTCCCCAAACATGAGCTTTGATCTAGGCTACTATGACCACATCGTTCTCTCTAGTGCTGTTTACACCCCCACACACAGAGCTGTTAGCTCCAGTTTCATAGCTACAGGCACAACTGTCACTTTAAACTACAAGAACATATTGCAACCTCATACTAGTTTATACATAAACAAAAAAATCATACTTAAAATCAATATCAGCAAAGCTCTCTGGCTCTGTGTGTGTGTGTGTGTGTGTGTGTGTGTGTTTGTCTGTCTGTCTGTCTGTCTGTCTGTCTGTCTGTGCCCAAAATCTCTTCTACCCGGTTCTCCTCAGTGGCTGGAGCAATTGATCTGCATTTGTACACAGCCATTGACCATTACCAGTCATTACCAGTCTACTGGCAGATGAGAGGTGTTCTTCCACTACTTTTGGGAAAGTTAAAAAATATATGTGTTAAAGCAAAATGTGTACAAATGCGCGACACCTAGACAGTGTAGATCATCAATAATCATTTTTGAACCCCCCCTCGCCCCCCCCCCATCATGTGGGGACTCCCCTGGGGGTCCCGACACACAGGGTGAGAACCACTGCTGTAGCCTATGTGCACGAGACCAAGACAGGACGCTAATGATTGTCTTTAAATAACACGCATAATTAATTAATTTGTGCCTCTTCATTTGTATTATTAAGATCATGTGGGTGGAGGATAATGATTGTTGTAACTTTTAGCCTAATCAATGAAACAAGTCAACCAACTTACTTCAGTATAATTCAGAATTATTTCCTCGATCACAGTGATCCGTTACATTTTCTTTTTTTTTTAAGTATTCAAACAAGTATTCAAAAGGTATTCCAGTCACACACACACACACACACACACACACACACACACACACACACACACACACACACACACACACACACACACACACACACACACACACACACACACACACACACACACACACACACCAGTGTTGATTTTGTAGACTAAAACTATGAAGGAAAATGTTCGTCGACTACCTTTTTTCACTGACGAAAACTAAATGAAATGAAAAACTAAGCTACGACGACTAAAACTAAGACTAAATATATTGACGATTTCAACAAATAAAATCTAACAAAATCTAGTGGAGAAGAGATCCAGTAGAACTAAAAGACAAGTCATTTTATGTTTGGTTGAGCGCAGGTGTTGTGCTCCGAAAATAGCAGATCTACAAGCTCAAAACGTGTCGCTCTGCAATGCGCTGTGAGCTTGTAGATCAGCTATTTTAGCATGCAACCAAGTGTAAAATCAGCCGTTACGACACCATCAAGGCACCGCCACAATACATTTTAGTCGACTAAATCAACTGCAGATTTAGTAGACTAATCTAATGATATTTAGTCGACTAAACTAGACAAAAACAAAACATCTCAGATGACTAAAATATGACTTAAACTAAATGGAATTTGATTCAAAAGACTACGACTAAAACTAAATCAATATTTGCTGTCAAAATCAACACTGACACCCTTGCCTTACATGACCAAAATGGAAAAAAGCCTTTTTGGGCTTTTTGTGTTAACAATCTTTGTAAACCTCTGTACGATTTGCAAACTATTCAATCAACCAATCATTCAATCAAACCAACTGCAGACCATAATACAAAATATTATGTTCCAAAATAACAATTTTTGGACTTTCCTAGTCCATGCTGATTCAAACTTTTTTTTAAAGCATATCTATACTTAATCATTAAATATCAACATTGCTTTAACAATATTTGTAACATATCCCGTGTCCACAAATGAATCCCCTCACTGCAAATCATACTGGCAACTTATTTGTGGCAAATAAAAGAGAATAGGCCTCTGCTATTCTAGAAAATAAATATTCTTAAAATACACTTCTGTGACTAATAGGCTACATGTATTATGTTCTGATGGACTGCCGTGCACCAAAACGGTTATGTATTGTGTGTGTGATAATATATTGCAACATGTGTACTTGAACTCTACACCCTGCACCCCCAAACAACTCCCCATAGTTGTGTTCATGCCCTCTTTTCTTCTCTATATTTCACAGGTGCTGTGGTTTAACACGGCAAGGTTATTATAGTCAAAGATAACGAGGGGGGTGATAAAAACAATGAATAAAAATGAGGCTTCAGAAGAAAAAAAAGAAGAGAAGATGAATAACTAAAACGGTATTGTGTGTTTAACAAAAATACTTAAAATAATTTCAAATCATATAGAAAATATCCTTATAGTTTTAGTACTTTTTTCATACGTAAGACTATAGTATTTTGGGTGGACTTTGCAATGTATAATTTTTTTGTGATTTTTGTTTTCTTTCTTTTTTAATGGTATATACTTCTTTGAGTGGTGCTAGCCACTCCAAGGACTGACTTTGTCTGTGTGTCTGTCCGTCCGTCCGTATGTTTGTGGACGGCCCTCAACATGTTTGTGTCTGGCCTCAACACACACACACACACACACACACACACACACACACACACACACACACACACACACACACACACACACACTTTTGAGTAAAAATACTTAAAATGAGTAAAAATACTTAAGATGAGTAAAAATACTTAACGATGAGTACAAATACCTTAAAGTTCCTAAACTGAGTAAAAATACTTAAAATGAGTAAAAATACGTAAAAGATGTTAAAATTAGTAAAAACACGTAAAAGTCAGTAAAAACATTTTAAAGTACTTAAAATTAGTAACAATACTTTAAAGTCATCAAAGTCTGTAAAAAGTAACTAATTTAAGTAAAGCACTTGAAAGTTAATAAATTGAGTAAAAATACTTGCGCACGCACATTCACTCGCGCACCCCCCCCCCCTCCCCCCACACACACACACACACATACTAAAACGATCGATCTACAATTTGAGTAAACATACTTTAAGTACATAAAAGAGAGTTAAAATATTTTAAAGATGTTTCTGCCAATATAAAGTTATTTTAAAGCAGTCTAAGCTAAAAATAGCTTAATGAAATGAACTCATGAAAGGCACCACTCTCTATTTTGGTGTTTCGCGGCCTGAAAATGTTGGAGGACCACTGGTCTAGTGGAGTGCCTCCGTGGCTGAGGCTGACAGCGGGGAATAAACAGACCTTCAGCTCCATACAGCTCTGCATGTTGTATACAGTCATGATTAGACTGATAAGCTGATAAAAAGTGCTCCACATCATAAGCGCATTTACAAAATAATAAGTTAAACTATTACATAGCCCTCACTTCATATAGTGCACAGCTGTCACCAAACTCAAAAAGATGTTCAAAAATAAGGTATTAAATAAATAAATAATAATAAAACAATATTATGATAAAGTATTCCAACAGTTAGTAATAATTGAATACATCAACATATACTAGATAAAGTAGTCCTAATAGCTTAATACATAGATGAATGCATTTATTATTAATGAGTAATAGGTGTATTAATTTGTTTAACCCAAACTTGGCACCATGCAGCTTTGGACATAATGAATAGTATGTGTGCATGTGCATGTATATGTATCTATTTATTATGTACGTACAGTATATTGAACTTCTCTTTATATGACTTTATATGCTTATGTGTGTGTATGTGCCGTATGTTTGTGTATATGTGTGTAAGCATGGTTTAAGTGTATGTGCTTGGGTGTGTAAGTATATGTATGTATCTGTAGTTGTGTTCCCTACCTATGTTGAATGCTTTGGATAAAAGCGTCTGCTAAATGACTGTAATGTATGTAATGTAATATCTGTGTGTAGAACTAGAACCATATTCTGCGGTAAATAAGCCACATAGTTTGGTGAAGCATTGTAACAAATTACAGTTATACGGCAATATAATTATATGAATGAATTAAATGAATGAATTATATGAATGAATACATTTTATGTGAATAAAATACAATTATATGAATAATTATCAAATTCATAATTAGTGAAACTTATTTAATTTCCTTTTGCTCTCTGTTTTTGTACAGTCTCTTAGATTTGTTAATTTATCCAATGTTTTCAGTTTTGTTAAAATAATGTTTAGAATGTGTTATTTTGTTTTGTTTTGAAAACTTTTTAGAAGGCATTTGTACTGTAGAATCAGGTCTTAATGGGTTAACCCATTAAAACCGGGAAAGCACCTGTGCCAGTGGTTCCTAAAAATAGCAGATGTACAAGCTCACAGCACGGCACGAAGATTGTACATCTGCTATTTTTGAACATTTTTTTTAAATGTTGTTTTCTTTATCAAAAATATTGTCTTTTGGCGGGGGGTCCCTGGCAAAAAACGCGGCCAAATACATCGTCGACACGAAAACGTGTGAGAACCATATACCATGACCTACATTTGTCCGACTCCTTATCTTCTTTTACATTGCTATGAACAGCAGCTGCTGGATATTAGGCCCAACCCACTAGTTTGCAAAGAAAACTATGCCTATATTTCTCAATTCAATTGCAATTAAATACATTGCAAATGTGTAACTGATTGCACTTCATTTTTGGAAAAAAAAAAGAATGATGCTCCACTCACCTCTTAGGCAACACACCGGTTAACAAATCTACTGCAGCACATGGGCGTTGCACAGACGTGTGTGACTGCACTTCCCTTTACTGTCAGTCTCAGAATGTATTATCCACATGTTGCTTGCAGCAGGGGGGGGGGGGGGGGGGGGGGTGGGGGGGTTACAAAGATTGTTAACACAAAAAGCCCAAAGGGGCTTTTTTCTATTGTGGTCCTGCAATTTGACATTACTTGCTTTTTCTCACACTCACACTCTAGATTATAAAAGATAAAAACAGAGAAGTATGACTAAGTTGCAGAAGCTGTTTCCCAGTAGATATCTCGCACTAAAATGGTGCTAAATACACTAAAAGTGATTATTTGGCTCGTAAACAAGGTCAGCATTTCATGGTAACACACACACACACACACACACACACACACACACACACACACACAGTCACACACTACCTGTCTGTGTGCAGAGGCAGCTTGTGTGCTCCACTACCACACAATGTTTGAAAATGTTTGAACATTTTTCAACACGGATACGATTATGACGATTATACAAAAATAATTGTGATTAGGCAATTATGTAATAATTGTGAAAAGCCTACTTCTACTGTGGAACCATCTCTCAGTTTTGATCTGTGAGGCAGACAAAAAAAAAATCATTTTTGATCAAGCTTATAACAGAATTCGAAAATGGCCCCTGTCTAAGTCTTAACCCCCCCCTACCCCCCCCCTATTTATTTTCCTTCTCTTGTACATTTTTTTCACTCTTCATACCAGTAACCTGTAAGCTGATTGTATGACGTTCTGTATAGTAGTGTGTATATCTGTCTGTCTCTTATATGTCATCATGATTTGTGTGCATGGGGATCTCATCTTAAACCCTATTTAAACTTATATTATATTTGAAAATAGCAGATCTACAAGCTCACAACGTGTCGCAACGTGACGCGTTGAGACCTTGTAAGTCTGCTATTTTCAAAGGATTTTTATACATTTGAAAACTTGTGAAATGGTACATTCTGCATAATGAGTACTTTTACTTGGTACTTTACGTGCATTTTGATGCCAATATTTCCTACTTGTACTCAAGTAAATTTGGAATACCAGACTTTTACTTGTAACAGAATATTTCAACATTATATATTGATACTTTTACTTAAGTAAAGAATGTGAATACTTCTTCCACCACTGACAGAAAGGACACATAGAACTGAACCAGGCCCTTATAAGAGCGTAGCGTGCTGAGAAGGTGACAAAAAGGACTGAACTAAGCCCTTATAAGAGCGTAGCGTGCTGAGAAGGTGACAAAAAGGCTAACAAAGAGGATGATCAAAAGTAGTTACATATAAGGTCATCTGCCAGGAGCAAAGACAACAGTCTATGTGACTTCTGAGACACTGTGTATGTGACAAACACAATACCAATCCTTTATTTATTTCACTGAGTTATAATATGTATTTAATATAAATTCATTCTTAACCCTTAAAGTATTTCAGTGGACTTGATGTCATTGTTTTATTTGATGGCCTTGTTGTCCTGGCATTTGACCTTTGTGACCTCAACACAATTACAAGACCAAAGGCTAATTGGATTTGCCCCTAAAAGATGAAATTCCAGCTTCCAAGTTATAGAAGCTGTCAATTTCATCAGCAACTTCATGTTGAAATGTGCTGTCCGGTAAATCATACTCCCACACTAAACAAAAAAGGTGATAAATAGCACTTAAAGTGTTTTTTTGGCTTATAACCTAGAGGAACCTCTAATAGTTTAAAGCACCAAGGGAGATGGACTCAGGATTCGGCCCTGATATGCACTCTGACACTGTTTTAACCACTTAAGCCCTTATACTGTATATACTTTGACAGCTGATCTACAAGCTCACAATGCTTTGTGACGTGACATGTTGTGAGCTTGTAGATCGGTTTATTAACAGAGAGGATGATGGTGGGCAGAGATGTCACACACAATTTGTGATGTTCTGTGATACTGAAATAGAATAACCATGTTGCCCCCTTGTGGTTACATTCAAATCTTTGAGGAAAATACTGTCTGTTTTAGTTTAGGCCTACTTGATGAATGAAATATATAACGTATTTGAGAAACAATGAATGGATGAATGAATGAATGTCAGTCAATTGAATTGACGATATCCTAAGTACATTTTGAATTCCGGACTTTTACTTGTAACAGAGTATTTCTACATTGCGGTATTGATACTTTTACTTATGTAAAAATGTGAGTACTTTTTCCACAGGGACAGGGCCAGACTGAGGCGGTCAATGAACTGGGTAACCAGAGAACTGGGCACTTGAGAAAATGGGTCCTGTTTTTGTGTGAGAACTGGGAACTGTTTTGGAGGAGAACTGGGCCCATTCCCTGTTTTACATTTTAGAAACCATTTCTAATCTCTCATGAACAATGAGGTATATTGTTAACATTCAGTGCAGCTACTTTTACATTTATATCTATATTTATATTTACTGATGAGTTTTACTCTCCGTAATGGATCCTAACAGACAGACAGACAGACAGACAGACAGACAGACAGACAGATGTTGTTCATACTTTACCAAACGAATGAATAACAGTGAATGTCGTACACCAAAAATGTAGACTAATATGAATCATGCAATTGTGAAAATATATTTACGCAACACTCGCTCTGATACAGATTTCTGGTTCACCCAGGGTTAGTTTTTTAGGTAAACAGCACACAACACAAAAGCTGTGGTTTAAAGTACCTAAGTACATTTCCTTAAAGGAGAATTTTGGACTAAGTTTTTCTTACCTTTTCTATGATGTTATGACATCTTAGGATGAATGGTACAGTAGAAACATTTCATAACTCCATCCCAGGTCCACCACAGCTTAAAGCCTTGCGCTAGATCACATATTTTAATAGCTATTTTTTAATTTTTTTTCATAGTGACAGAACACTGTCCCAAAAAAAAAAAACAGAAGTCTCGCTAGACGAGATTGAAATCTCGAGATTTCAATCTCGTCTAGCGAGACTTCTGTTTTTTTTTCATAGTGTTCTGTCACTATGAACGTCAGATCTAAAAAAAAAAAAAAAAAAAAAAAACCCTGTAATAAGTGTTAAATAGCTCTATATTCTGACTGTACTCATTGCTATATATAGTGTTTGTTCAGTAACAGTGTTAAATAGCTCTATATTGTAGTAATCATTACTATAGAGTGTTTGTTCAGTAGAAGGAGTCTCCATGTCTCTCCAGCTCTTTATTAAACAGAAAATGCATTTCAGTGCTCTCTCCTGATTGGCTTACATTTTGTCACCTACCTGAAAATGTACTATATTGTGTTTACTAAAGAGCTGGAGAAACCCCTGTGACCGAACACACGCTCTGTAGCAATGATTACTATCACAATATAGTACTTTAACCTTTTAACAAAAACAAAAACCCGCAAAAATATCACTTACCCTACCTGTTGAGGTATTTGTACTTTACTTGAATCCCCAATTTCCAATACTTTTTTCCACTACATCTCAGAGGCAAATATTGTTACAATTATTTGAACACTTTAGTTACTAGTTACTTACTAGTTACTTTCAAGATTTTGATTTGTTATTACAAAACAGACATTAACCACTTCAGCCCTATATACATTTCAGCCATTTGAAAATAGACGATCTACAAGCTAACAATGTGTCGCGATGCGACGCAATGTGAGCTTGTAGATCTGCTATTTTCAAAAGATTTTTATACATTTGAAAACTTGAAATGGGACATTCTGCAAAATGAGTACTTTTACTTTTGGTAGTTTAAGTACATTTTGATGCCAATACTTTTTAACTTTTACTCAAGTACAATTTGAATTCCGGACTTTTACTTGGAGTATTTCTATATTGCGGTATTGATACTTTTACTTAAGTAATACATGTGAGTACTTTTTCCACCACTGCACAAAAGGACACACACGCTCTCATAGAACCTGATGTAATCTGTGATCTATCTGTCTATGTCATCACCGTGTGCCCTGAAGATCTTCTCCCAATCTATATCCTGCAACTCAAACCTCAGTCACTCCACTGGGGTAATATTGGGGAGACTGATTTCTATCTGTGTTCAAATTGTGGCAATAATTGAACTCGAACGTGATGCACTAATCATGCACACTCTGTTGGGCCAACAGTTACAGGACATAAGGTCATCAGACAGAGTTCAAAATTACAGTTAACTTTGACCCAAAAAGAGAAATGTGGTGTTTGCCCCGAACGTACGAACATACATCATGAAATAATCACAAAACATTTACAATCCTGGAAAATGTTAGATTTATTTGTATTTTATTTCTTAAAATATTCTTTTTGCAGAGTGTGAAGATAAAATAAAAAAACATTGAAGGGAAAAAATATCAAAAGCAGAGGTGTGTGTGTGTGTGTGTGTGTGTGTGTGTGTGTGTGTGTGTGTGTGTGTGTGTGTGTGTGTGTGTGTGTGTGTGTGTGTGTGTGTGTGTGTGTGTGTGTGTGTGTGTGTGTGTGTGTGTGTGTGTGTGTGTGTGTGTGTGTGTGCGCGCACGTGTGTGTATTTAAGTGTGTCTAGGTGTAATAGTAGAGTAGGTTGTGCTGTCATCCATGAAGTGTGGATTGACAGTCTGGTAGGTGGAGTCTGGAGGACAGGCTACCTGAGAACAACATTAATAACACATTCATATAAAGTATAATAATATAGAATATAAAACATGTCTATGTTCATATAGTGTTAATAACATGTGTATGAGTGTTGATAACATGTTAATAACATGTGTATGAAACATGTGTATGGGTGTTGATAACATGTTAATAACATGTGCATGTACTAACATCAGTGGGGTGACTGGGTCTGTTGTGACATCTGACTGAATAATAAAAACCTTCAAACACAAAACACACATGTAGCATATCATTTATATAGACTATGATGCAGCCTGACAGAGTCCCGCGTTTGATTCCTGAACCCGACGAACCTTTAATGCGTGTCACTCCCCGACTCTTTCCACGTTTCCCGTCAAATCTCCACGGTACTATCAATGAAGGCAGAAAAGCCCTCCAAAACATATATAAATAAAACAAATCTAATTTTCAATTACAGTGGCCCCCATGTGTTATTATTATATATTACAATAATAAAGTAGTGAAAGCATATCAATCAGCTGATCAGTCAGGGTATTACATAAATACAAACTAAAAGGGCTACTAAAGATCTTTTCACTGTATGACAGGAAACTGATGACAATCTAGAAAAAGGTGCTCCTCGGAGCATGCCTCCTTCAATGCATGAGAGCCAACTGATCTTCTTGTCACCTGACAGGGGAGAGTTTCCCCGGTAGGACGTAGCGCGTGGAAGGAACACGTTATTCCAACCAGTTCCCTTCCCCTCCATCAGGCGCCCCGGCTGTCATAGGGGAGGCGGTATAGCGACCAGGATTACTACATGTTTTTGTGAGGGTATTAACTACCCTAGGAGACACGAGGAGAACATGCAAACTCCACACAGAGCAGGCCCTTTCGCCAACCCCACCTAGGGTATGGGCGCTGATGACGCAGAGGAGAAGACACACCCCCAGTGCCCAAAACCAGGCCTACTGGGAATGTAAGTGCAAAATTTCCCGGAAATTGCACGCTGTGTTCATGATATATGGCATTTTGTTTAAAACGGACCACTCCTGCAAACTTAGCCAATCAGGATGGAACATGAAAAATCTGACAGATCTGTGTTGATCACATGCCTATAGAGACATACTGTGTACCGATTTGCGTGATGTTTGGACAAAATCTGTAGGAGTAAAGGTTTTGCCTTCGGCCTGGTGGAGACAATAGATAAGAAAGAGAGAAGTATTACTAAGTTAGAGAAGTGGTCAGGCGGGTCATGTCAGAAGATCAGCCTGGGAATGTAAATTAAGGAAGCCTGCATAATGTATGGGTTATTGTTATATCAAACAATGAGTAGTGAAAGCACAATCAGCTGATCGATTGGTGTATCAAGTAAATACTAACTAAAGGCAGTGGTGTAAATTAACTAAGTACATTTACTCAAATACATAATTACAATTTTGTACATTAATTTTGGAGTATTTCCAATTTTCATAACTTTTACTTCTACTCCACTACATCTCAGAGGCAAATATTGTACTTTTACCCCACTATAATTATATGAAGACTAGTTACTTTGTAGATTGAGATTATCTACAAAGTACAACGAGATTATATACAAGCTCAAAACGCGTCACAGTGCGACGCGTTGTGAGCTTGCAGATTGGCTATTTTGAAATTATTTTTAAAGCTGTAAAGCTGTGAAATGTGACATTCTGCATAATGAGTACTTTTACTTTTGGTACTTTAAGTATATTTTGATGCCATAACTTTTGTACTTTTACTCAAGTAAATGTTGAATACCGGACTTTTACTTGTAACAGAGTATTTCTATGTGGTATTGATACTTTTACTTAGGTAAAACATGTGAGTAGCCTACCACCAATAACTACAGGGCCCCAGCATGATGTCTGTTTTACAAGCCATACAGTGTTGTACTGCACATGCTAGACTATTTCATGACAGTTTGATATTTGACACTATTCACTTTTTCCCACACTCTAAACTGATGATAAAAGATAAAAACAGAAGTATGACCAAGTTGCAGAAGCTGTTAATGAATCAGCAACTTCATGTTGACAATTGACATGTGTTTCCCAGTAGATATCTCACACTAAAATGTTGCTAAATACACAAAAAGTGGTTCTTTGGCTCGTAAACAAGGTCCACACACACACACACACACACACACACACACACACACACACACACACACACACACACACACACACACACACACACACACACACACACACACACACACACACACACACACACACACACACACACACACACACACACACACACACACACTGCTTGCCTGTGTGCAGAGGCAGCTTGTGTGTTCTAACCACTACCACACAGTGCACACACACTGACACATGTAACTTCTTTAGAAATAGGAACCATGCATTCATGCACCTCAAAGTGTGCGAGGGCCAACATACACACTTTCACATCATGTCATGTGTTTTCAGAAATTATTCTTTTATTATTCTTTCATATGGTATTTAGTTATTTTTTATGGTTTATTATTGCAATTCATTTTTACTCTTATATACTCATTATATGCATAAGATGCAACAATAAAAATCTTGCATCTGTAAACTTGTTCAGTTTATGTTTACACAGAGACCTGCAGAGACAGGCTTTTTGCAGAAAGAGAAGGCATGTTCTTTGGAAGGCAGAGGGTTGTGTAGAAAGTGCTAGAAAGTGTCACCTGTCATTACCTCAAACATGAGCTGATCTATAAGCTACTATGACCACATACAGATACATCCACACACACACACACACACACACACACACACACACACACACACACACACACACACACACACACACACACACACACACACACACACACACACACACACACACACAGAGCTGCTAGCTCTAGTATTTTGCTTTCAGGTGGAAAAATGACTAAAAAAGAATACAAAACCTCATTGGGATGGTCAAAGCTCAAGTCAGGTCAGACCTTATAATGCTGATGGGAAAGTTAGCTTCACATGTGGGGAGGAAATTGTTGGTTTTTCATTCATGTGACTGAAAATACACCATCCTAAAGATGATAATGGTGACACCACAGCATAAACTACCGTTTAATAGATTTGAGGGGAAATACTACTTGACACATCAGGGCTGATTGTAGGAACACAGAGAGGCATAGACCCTGATCATTAGGGTCTATATGCCTCTCTCTGGTCCAATGTTATCGAGTTGATGATTAGCACATTGGTTCTCAATGTGGGGTCCGGGGACCCCCAGGGGTCCGTGGGGGTTTCCAGGGGGTCCCCAGCAAAATGTGTTAATATAGCATCACAATAACTTTAACCACTTTAATCTTTTATACTTTGGCTATTCAAAAATAGCAGATCTTTGCTTCATGGGGGTCCCTGGAACAACATATTTGAGATGGGGGTCCGCGGCCAAATACATATAATTTTGGGGGTCCTTGACATGAAAAAGTTTGAGAACCACTGGATTAGTACTCTGAGGCCACAGTGGCTTTGATGCCCCGCCCACTGGCCCCCATGCAGCTGATTTCATCATTTTCTCCTCTGTCTCTTTCCTGTATTCTTCACTCACACACTACGTACACCCTGCTTCCTGTAGAACCGGACGTGAAGCGCTTGTGCTCACAGAAAGCAGTGGTGGAAAATAACTAAGTACATGCACTCAAGTACTGTACTTAAGTACAACTTTGAGGTATCTTTACTTTACTGCAGTATTTCAAATTTTCTGTACTTTGACTTCTACTCCACTACATCTCAGAGACAAATATTGTACTTTTACTCCACTACAATTATTTGAAAACTTTAGTTACTTTGCAGATTGAGATTATTATTACAACACATACATAATGAGTACTTTTACTTGGTACTTTAAGTATATTTTGATGGCAATACTTTTGTACGTAAGTCAATTTGGAATACCGGACTTTTACTTGTAACAGAGTATTTCTACATTGTGGTATTGATAATTTTACTTAAGTAAAACATGTGAGTACTTCTTCCACCACTGACACATAGAACTGAACCAGGCCCTTATAAGAGCGTAGCGTGCTGAGAAGGTGACAAAAAGGACTGAACTAAGCCCTTATTAGAGCGTAGCGTGCTGAGAAGGTGACAAAAAGGCTGACAAAGAGGATGATCAAAAGTATTTACATATAAGGTCATCTACCAGGAGCAAAGACAACAGTCTATGTGACTTCTGAGACACTGTGTATGTGACAAACACAATACCAATCCTTTATTTATTTCACTGAGTTATAATATGTATTTAATACAAATTCATTCTTAACCCTTAAAGTATTTCAGTGGACTTGATGTCATTGTTTTATTTGATGGCCTTGTTGTCCTGGCATTTGACCTTTGACCTCAAAACAATTACAAGACCAAAGGCTAATTGGATTTGCCCCTAAAAGATGAAATTCCAGCTTCCAAGTTATAGAAGCTGTCAATTTCATCAGCAACTTCATGTTGAAATGTGCTGTCCAGTAAATCATAATCCCACACTAAACAAAAAAGGTGATAAATAGCACTTAAAGTGTTTCTTTGGCTTATAACCTAGAGGAACCTCTAATAGTTTAAAGCACCAAGGGAGATGGACTCAGGATTCGGCCCTGATATGCACTCTGACACTGTTTTAACCACTTAAGCCCTTATACTGTATATACTTTGACAGCTGATCTACAAGCTCACAATGCTTTGTGACGTGACATGTTGTGAGCTTGTAGATCGGTTTATTAACAGAGAGGATGATGGTGGGCAGAGATGTCACACACAATTTGTGATGTTCTGTGATACTGAAATAGAATAACCATGTTGCCCCCTTGTGGTTACATTCAAATCTTTGAGGAAAATACTGTCTGTTTTAGTTTAGGCCTACTTGATGAATGAAATATATAACGTATTTGAGAAACAATGAATGGATGAATGAATGAATGTCAGTCAATTGAATTGACGATATCCTAAGTACATTTTGAATTCCGGACTTTTACTTGTAACAGAGTATTTCTACATTGCGGTATTGATACTTTTACTTATGTAAAAATGTGAGTACTTTTTCCACAGGGACAGGGCCAGACTGAGGCGGTCAATGAACTGGGTAACCAGAGAACTGGGCACTTGAGAAAATGGGTCCTGTTTTTGTGTGAGAACTGGGAACTGTTTTGGAGGAGAACTGGGCCCATTCCCTGTTTTACATTTTAGAAACCATTTCTAATCTCTCATGAACAATGAGGTATATTGTTAACATTCAGTGCAGCTACTTTTACATTTATATCTATATTTATATTTACTGATGAGTTTTACTCTCCGTAATGGATCCTAACAGACAGACAGACAGACAGACAGACAGACAGACAGACAGACAGACAGACAGATGTTGTTCATACTTTACCAAACGAATGAATAACAGTGAATGTCGTACACCAAAAATGTAGACTAATATGAATCATGCAATTGTGAAAATATATTTACGCAACACTCGCTCTGATACAGATTTCTGGTTCACCCAGGGTTAGTTTTTTAGGTAAACAGCACACAACACAAAAGCTGTGGTTTAAAGTACCTAAGTACATTTCCTTAAAGGAGAATTTTGGACTAAGTTTTTCTTACCTTTTCTATGATGTTATGACATCTTAGGATGAATGGTACAGTAGAAACATTTCATAACTCCATCCCAGGTCCACCACAGCTTAAAGCCTTGCGCTAGATCACATATTTTAATAGCTATTTTTTAATTTTTTTTCATAGTGACAGAACACTGTCCAAAAAAAAACAAACAGAAGTCTCGCTAGACGAGATTGAAATCTCGAGATTGAAATCTCGAGATTTCAATCTCGTCTAGCGAGACTTCTGTTTTTTTTCATAGTGTTCTGTCACTATGAACGTCAGATCTAAAAAAAATAAAATAAAATAAAAACCCTATTAAAATATGCGATCTAGCGCAAGGCCTATCCACGCACCTTTTAAGCTGTGGTGGACCCGGGATGGAGTTCTGACATTTTTCTACTGTACCATTCATCCTAAGATATCATAACATCATAGAAAAGGTAAGAAAAACTTAGTCCAAATTTCTCCTTTAAGTACTGTACTTAAAGGTAGGGTAAGAAATTTACTTTGGTTAAAATAAGTGTTAAATAGCTCTATATTCTGACTGTACTCATTGCTATATATAGTGTTTGTTCAGTAACAGTGTTAAATAGCTCTATATTGTAGTAATCATTACTATAGAGTGTTTGTTCAGTAGAAGGAGTCTCCATGTCTCTCCAGCTCTTTATTAAACAGAAAATGCATTTCAGTGCTCTCTCCTGATTGGCTTACATTTTGTCACCTACCTGAAAATGTACTATATTGTGTTTACTAAAGAGCTGGAGAAACCCCTGTGACCGAACACACGCTCTGTAGCAATGATTACTATCACAATATAGTACTTTAACCTTTTAACAAAAACAAAAACCCGCAAAAATATCACTTACCCTACCTGTTGAGGTATTTGTACTTTACTTGAATCCCCAATTTCCAATACTTTTTTCCACTACATCTCAGAGGCAAATATTGTTACAATTATTTGAACACTTTAGTTACTAGTTACTTACTAGTTACTTTCAAGATTTTGATTTGTTATTACAAAACAGACATTAACCACTTCAGCCCTATATACATTTCAGCCATTTGAAAATAGACGATCTACAAGCTAACAATGTGTCGCGATGCGACGCATTGTGAGCTTGTAGATCTGCTATTTTCAAAAGATTTTTATACATTTGAAAACTTGAAATGGGACATTCTGCAAAATGAGTACTTTTACTTTTGGTAGTTTAAGTACATTTTGATGCCAATACTTTTTAACTTTTACTCAAGTACAATTTGAATTCCGGACTTTTACTTGGAGTATTTCTATATTGCAGTATTGATACTTTTACTTAAGTAATACATGTGAGTACTTTTTCCACCACTGCACAAAAGGACACACACGCTCTCATAGAACCTGATGTAATCTGTGATCTATCTGTCTATGTCATCACCGTGTGCCCTGAAGATCTTCTCCCAATCTATATCCTGCAACTCAAACCTCAGTCACTCCACTGGGGTAATATTGGGGAGACTGATTTCTATCTGTGTTCAAATTGTGGCAATAATTGAACTTGAACGTGATGCACTAATCATGCACACTCTGTTGGGCCAACAGTTACAGGACATAAGGTCATCAGACAGAGTTCAAAATTACAGTTAACTTTGACCCAAAAAGAGAAATGTGGTGTTTGCCCCGAACGTACGAACATACATCATGAAATAATCACAAAACATTTACAATCCTGGAAAATGTTAGATTTATTTGTATTTTATTTCTTAAAATATTTTTTTGCAGAGTGTGAAGATAAAATAAAAAAACATAGAAGGTAAAAAATATCAAAAGCAGAGGTGTGTGTGTGTGTGTGTGTGTGTGTGTGTGTGTGTGTGTGTGTGTGTGTGTGTGTGTGTGTGTGTGTGTGTGTGTGTGTGTGTGTGTGTGTGTGTGTGTGTGTGTGTGTGTGTGTGCGCGCGCGTGTGTGTGTATTTAAGTGTGTCTAGGTGTAATAGTAGAGTAGGTTGTGCTGTCATCCATGAAGTGTGGATTGACAGTCTGGTAGGTGGAGTCTGGAGGACAGGCTACCTGAGAACAACATTAATAACACATTCATATAAAGTATAATAATATAGAATATAAAACATGTCTAAGTTCATATAGTGTTAATAACATGTGTATGAGTGTTGATAACATGTTAATAACATGTGTATGAGTGTTGATAACATGTTAATAACATGTGTATGAGTGTTGATAACATGTTAATAACATGTGTATGAGTGTTGATAACATGTTAATAACATGTGCATGTACTAATGTCAGTGGGGTGACTGGGTCTGTTGTGACATCTGACTGAATAATAAAAACCTTCAAACACAAAACACACATGTAGCATATCATTTATATAGACTATGATGCAGCCTGACAGAGTCCCGCGTTTGATTCCTGAACCCGACGAACCTTTAATGCGTGTCACTCCCCGACTCTTTCCACGTTTCCCGTCAAATCTCCACGGTACTATCAATGAAGGCAGAAAAGCCCTCCAAAACATAATTATATAAATAAAACAAATCTAATTTTCAATTACAGTGGCCCCCATGTGTTATTATTATATATTACAATAATAAAGTAGTGAAAGCATATCAATCAGCTGATCAGTCAGGGTATTACATAAATACAAACTAAAAGGGCTACTAAAGATCTTTTCACTGTATGACAGGAAACTGATGACAATCTAGAAAAAGGTGCTCCTCGGAGCATGCCTCCTTCAATGCATGAGAGCCAACTGATCTTCTTGTCACCTGACAGGGGATTGTTTCCCTGGTTGGACGTAGCGCGTGGAAGGAACACGTTATTCCAACCAGTTCCCTTCCCCTCCATCAGGCGCCCCGGCTGTCATAGGGGAGGCGGTATAGCGACCAGGATTACTACATGTTTTTGTGAGGGTATTAACTACCCTAGGAGACACGAGGAGAACATGCAAACTCCACACAGAGCAGGCCCTTTCGCCAACCCCACCTAGGGTATGGGCGCTGATGACGCAGAGGAGAAGACACACCCCCAGTGCCCAAAACCATGCCTACTGGGAATGTAAGTGCAAAATTTCCCGGAAATTGCACGCTGTGTTCATGATATATGGCATTTTGTTTAAAACGGACCACTCCTGCAAACTTAGCCAATCAGGATGGAACATGAAAAATCTGACAGATCTGTGTTGATCACATGCCTATAGAGACATACTGTGTACCGATTTGCGTGATGTTTGGACAAAATCTGTAGGAGTAAAGGTTTTGCCTTCGGCCTGGTGGAGACAATAGATAAGAAAGAGAGAAGTATGACTAAGTTAGAGAAGTGGTCAGGCGGGTCATGTCAGAAGATCAGCCTGGGAATGTAAATTAAGGAAGCCTGCATAATGTATGGGTTATTGTTATATCAAACAATGAGTAGTGAAAGCACAATCAGCTGATCGATTGGTGTATCAAGTGAATACTAACTAAAGGCAGTGGTGTAAATTAACTAAGTACATTTACTCAAATACATAATTACAATTTTGTACATTAATTTTGGAGTATTTCCAATTTTCATAACTTTTACTTCTACTCCACTACATCTCAGAGGCAAATATTGTACTTTTACCCCACTATAATTATATGAAGACTAGTTACTTTGTAGATTGAGATTATCTACAAAGTACAACGAGATTATATACAAGCTCAAAACGCGTCACAGTGCGACGCGTTGTGAGCTTGCAGATTGGCTATTTTGAAATTATTTTTAAAGCTGTAAAGCTGTGAAATGTGACATTCTGCATAATGAGTACTTTTACTTTTGGTACTTTAAGTATATTTTGATGCCATAACTTTTGTACTTTTACTCAAGTAAATGTTGAATACCGGACTTTTACTTGTAACAGAGTATTTCTATGTGGTATTGATACTTTTACTTAGGTAAAACATGTGAGTAGCCTACCACCAATAACTACAGGGCCCCAGCATGATGTCTGTTTTACAAGCCATACAGTGTTGTACTGCACATGCTAGACTATTTCATGACAGTTTGATATTTGACACTATTCACTTTTTCCCACACTCTAAACTGATGATAAAAGATAAAAACAGAAGTATGACCAAGTTGCAGAAGCTGTTAATGAATCAGCAACTTCATGTTGACAATTGACATGTGTTTCCCAGTAGATATCTCACACTAAAATGTTGCTAAATACACAAAAAGTGGTTCTTTGGCTCGTAAACAAGGTCCACACACACACACACACACACACACACACACACACACACACACACACACACACACACACACACACACACACACACACACACACACACACACACACACACACACACACACACACACACACACACACACACACACACACACACACACACACACACACTGCTTGCCTGTGTGCAGAGGCAGCTTGTGTGTTCTAACCACTACCACACAGTGCACACACACTGACACATGTAACTTCTTTAGAAATAGGAACCATGCATTCATGCACCTCAAAGTGTGCGAGGGCCAACATACACACTTTCACATCATGTCATGTGTTTTCAGAAATTATTCTTTTATTATTCTTTCATATGGTATTTAGTTATTTTTTATGGTTTATTATTGCAATTCATGTTTACTCTTATATACTCATTATATGCATAAGATGCAACAATAAAAATCTTGCATCTGTAAACTTGTTCAGTTTATGTTTACACAGAGACCTGCAGAGACAGGCTTTTTGCAGAAAGAGAAGGCATGTTCTTTGGAAGGCAGAGGGTTGTGTAGAAAGTGCTAGAAAGTGTCACCTGTCATTTCCTCAAACTTGAGCTGATCTATAAGCTACTATGACCACATACAGATACATCCACACACACACACACACACACACACACACACACACACACACACACACACACACACACACACACACACACACACACACACACACACACACACACACACACACACACACACACACAGAGCTGCTAGCTCTAGTATTTTGCTTTCAGGTGGAAAAATGACTAAAAAAGAATACAAAACCCTCATTGGGATGGTCAAAGCTCAAGTCAGGTCAGACCTTATAATGCTGATGGGAAAGTTAGCCTCACATGTAAGGAGGAAATTGTTGGTTTTTCATTCATGTGACTGAAAATACAGCATCCTAAAGATGATAATGGTGACACCACAGCATAAACTACCGTTTAATAGATTTGAGGGGAAATACTACTTGACACATCAGGGCTGATTGTAGGAACACAGAGAGGCATAGACCCTGATCATTAGGGTCTATATGCCTCTCTCTGGTCCAATGTTATCGAGTTGATGATTAGCACATTGGTTCTCAATGTGGGGTCCGGGGACCCCCAGGGGTCTGTGGGGGGTTCCAGGGGGTCCCCAGCAAAATGTGTTAATATAGCATCACAATAACTTTAACCACTTTAATCTTTTATACTTTGGCTATTCAAAAATAGCAGATCTTTGCTTCATGGGGGTCCCTGGAACAACATATTTGAGATGGGGGTCCGCGGCCAAATACATATAATTTTGGGGGTCCTTGACATGAAAAAGTTTGAGAACCACTGGATTAGTACTCTGAGGCCACAGTGGCTTTGATGCCCCGCCCACTGGCCCCCATGCAGCTGATTTCATCATTTTCTCCTCTGTCTCTTTCCTGTATTCTTCACTCACACACTACGTACACCCTGCTTCCTGTAGAACCGGACGTGAAGCGCTTGTGCTCACAGAAAGCAGTGGTGGAAAATAACTAAGTACATGCACTCAAGTACTGTACTTAAGTACAACTTTGAGGTATCTTTACTTTACTGGAGTATTTCAAATTTTCTGTACTTTTACTTCTACTCCATCTCAGAGGCAAATATTGTACTTTTTACTCCACTACGATTATTTGAAAACTTTAGTTACTAGTTACTTTGCAGATTTAGATTATTAATACAAAACATTCATAATGAGTACTTTTACTTGGTACTTTAAGTATATTTTGATGCGAATACTTTTATACTCTTACTCAAGTAAATTTGGAATACCAGACTTTTTCTTGTAACAGAATATTTCTACATTAAAGTATTGATACTTTACTTATAAGTAAAAAATGTGAGTACTTCTTCCACCACTGACAGAAAGGACTGAACCAGGCCCTTATTAGAGCGTAGCGTGCTGAGAAGGTGACAAAAAGGCTGACAAAGAGGATGATCAAAAGTATTTACATATAAGGTCATCTACCAGGAGCAAAGACAACAGTCTGTGTGACTTCTGAGACACTGTGTACGTGACACAATACCAATCCTTTAGTTATAATATGTATTTAATACAAATTCATTCTTAACCCTTAAAGTATTTCAGTGGACTTCATGTCATTGTTTTATTTGATAGCCTTGTTGTCCTGGCATTTGACCATTGTGACCTCAAAACAATTACAAGACCAAAGGCTAATTAATTGGACTAAAAAGATGAAATTCCAGCTTTCAAGTTATAGAAGCTGTCAAAAAAGGTGATAAATAGCACTTAAAGTATTTATTTTGTATTTCTTTGAGAGGGGGTCCCTGATATGCACTCTGACACTGGGTACTGAATTAACCATTTAAGCCCTATACTGTATTATACTTTGACATACGATGAATAGCAAAGATAGCCGATCTACAAGCTCACAATGCATCGCAAGGTGAGCTTGTGGATCGGCTAATTTTGCTTTTGAAAATGTGTGACCATTAGTGAACGAGTGACTAATAGTGAATCCTGTACAGAGCCTGCTGGTGTGACAGAGAGGATGAAGGCCAGAGATGTCACACACAGTGTTATGTTGTGATACATGTCGCCCTCTTGTGGTTACATTCAAAGCTTTGAAAAATACTTGTTATTTTAGTTTACTTGATGATGCAAATAAGAATAAAATACATGAGAAACAATGAATGGATGAATGAATGAATGTCAATCAATTAAACCCTACAAGTTTACACAGAGACAGGGCCAGACTGAGGCAGTAAATTAACTGTTAACCAGAGAACTGGGCACTAGACAGAATCAGGCCCTGAGCTGATCTATTGAGAAACCTGGTCAGACAGGCAGGCAGGCAGGCAGGCAGGCAGGCAGGCAGGCAGACAGGCAGACAGACAGACAGACAGACAGACAGACAGACAGACAGACAGACAGACAGACAGACAGACAGACAGACAGACAGACAGACAGACAGACAGACAGACAGACAGACAGACAGACAGGCAGACAGACAGACAGACAGACAGACAGACAGACAGACAGACACCAAAATCTACACCAAAAAATGTGATATGATATGAATCGTGTGAAAATGTGTATTTACGTAACACTAGCTCAGATAGAGATTTCTGGTTCATCCAAGCTTTGTTGTTAGAGAAGCAACGCACCTTTTTTTTACACACACACACACACACACACACACACACACACACACACACACACACACACACACACACACACACACACACACACACACACACACACACACACACACACAGTCAGGATCAAAACAATGGTCATTTCGACTATGCATGCCTCTCATGGTATCACGACACCACTAAGGCCTTAAAAACAAGGCTCCAGACAACCCAAACCAAAACCAAACTAGTAAGGCTACTTCTTGGCCTCAATCATACAACCCATCTAACCTCTGCTCATTTTGCTAGGATTGGATGGCTCAGGGTTGAGGACAGAGTACAGCAACTTGCTATGGGCCTGGTTTACAAGATACACCACAACATTGGGATCCCCCTGTATTTGTCAAAATACTTCCAAAGCGTAAATGAAGTCCACGATCATAACACCAGAGGCAGCTCCACTGATCATGTTCAACCCAGATTTGGCACAAACAAGGGAATGAACTCTTTCTCATGCTATACAACAAAAATGTGGAATGCCCTACCCAAAGGAGTAAAGGAGTGTAAAACCCTACTCACTTTCAAAACTGCCCTAAAGAATCACCTTCAGGAGGCTGACATTCCAAACTGGCCCCTGTCAAAGTCTTAACCTAACCCCCCCCTCCTCCTAAAACTGTCTATTGTACATATTTCTTGTTTTTCATACCAGTAACCTGTAGGCTGACTGTATGACGTTCTGCATAGTAGTGTATATCTGTAGGTCTTCTTAAATGTCATCATGATTTGAGTGCGTGGGGATCTCATTTTAAATAAGCCAAGTGCTTTTATGAGCGATCCAGTTTAGAGGACCTTGTATTGTGAATTGTAGCCTACTTCCATGTACTGTTTCCATGTCTTTCTAAATAAAGTATTCAATTAATCAATCAATCAATCAATCAATCAATCATACACACACGCACAGAACCTGATGTGTGGTAGCATAGCATAGGCCATTGCGGTTCTCCTAGGGGTCTTTGAGGGGGTTCCAGGGTTCTACTGGATCTCTTCTCCACTAGTCCCTCACTAACATTTTAGTCCAGTTTTTATTTGTTGATGAAATTGTCAATATATTAGTCATATAGTTTTAGACATCATAGCTTAGTTTTTATGTCGTTTTTATTTAGTTTTCATCAGTGAAAAAAGGTATTCGAGGAATATTTTTCGTCATAGTTTCAGTCGACACAATCAACAGTGCTCCAGGCACCAGTCTCTGTTGACAAACATCAAAATCCCTCCTTATGCTGACCTTCCTCCCTCACAATATACCTTTAATCTTTGATCATATAGAAAAACGTACCAGCTTATAAGTAGATACATGGATATATATTGTAGGGAAATAGGTACGGTTGGTAGACTAATAGATATGCTAGGTAAACAGATACTAAATTGGATATTGTAGGTAGGCTGTACTAGGCAGATGTAGATTATGTACTTCACCACTAGATGGAGACATTCATTGATCTAGGCTACTGCTCACAGAAGGGAATGACCACATTAAAACTAAGAACAAAAAAACACAACAAAAAAAACTCCACAATGTATTGATCCAACACAAATGTTTAACTGAGTAATTAAACAGCTGTAGCCTATGAAATGGATTTTGTTTTCCTCACTGTCTGTCTCTATATAAGACACACAGTGATGATAACTCATATGAACCTGATGGCTTTCATAAACACAACATATTATGTTAGTAATTCACCAAATATAAAAATGTAAATGTACAACAATAAGACATAATCTATAATATGTTTAGAATGATCACTTATTGACAGGAGAGTGCAGCACCATGTAATACTGCTGTGTGTGTGTGTGTGTGTGTGTGTGTGTGTGTGTGTGTGTGTGTGTGTGTGTGTGTGTGTGTGTGTGTGTGTGTGTGTGTGTGTGTGTGTGTGTGTGTGTGTGTGTGTGTGTGTGTGTGCGTGTGTGTGTGTGTGTGTGTGTGTGTGTGTGTGTGTGAGGACTAATTTCACTGTGCAAATATTATAATGTGGGGACTAAATAATTACAATCATAATCATTGTAATACAACTACTAATAATAATGAAAACAATAATAATCTGGGCCATTGTCTCCACTCCCTTCCTTCAGGCACTTGCAAATCAAATCAACAGATGTTCCCTGATCTTCGTCTAGGTGGGGGGGATTCTCACTGACCCCCACCCACATGAACCTCCTCTTATTTTAATGTGAAGTACTGTGTTTAAATAAAGGTGCTGAAATGTGTTAGTATATGGTCCCACTCTCCAGCCAAAGGGCTGGAGCCAGGAGAGGGCTCCAAGCTGCTATGATGCTGTTTGTACTTGTTGCTGAATGCTGAATAAACCAGATAATGATTCTGAACATGGACTCTGGACGTCTTCTTATTTTAAGCAGCTAGGCCTGGTAACCCGCAGTCTAGTTAGGCCTATGCTTCATTTATCACATGTGTAGCAGTGGTGGAAAAAGTACTCAAATGTTTTACTTTAGTAAGTAGGCTATCATCAATACTGCAATGTAGAAATACTGTGTTACAAGAAAAGTCCGGAATTTACTTGAGTAAAAGTACAAAGGTATTGGTATCAAAATATACTTAAAGTACAAGTAAAAGTACTCATTATGCAGAATGTCCCATTTCACAGGTTTTCAAATGTAGGTCCAGTATTTTGGAAATGGCCGAAATGTGGTTAATGTATGTTTTAATAATCAAAATCTACAAAGTAACTAGTAACTAAAGTTTTCAAATAGTGGAGTAAAAGTATAATATTTTTGTTAGATGTAGAGTAGAAGTAAAAGTACAGAAAAATGGAAATACTCCAGCAAAGTAAAAAATACCTCAGAATTGTACTTAAGTACAGTACTTGAGTAAATGTACTTAGTTACTTTACACCACTGGTGTGTAGTAAGTCAACACAGCAGCTGCAGGCAGCATGACTTCAGTATTGTAAATAAACACGCATTTACAGTGCGTGTTTATTTCTATTTTTACCCATCTTGAAAATACCTGTTTCACTGTTCTCTCTACAACTACAGTATGGGAATTCTGGACGTGACAGATAGCAGATCTACTAGCTCACAACGCCGCACGTCTACAACGCATTGTGGGCTTTTAGATCTACTATTTTGGGCACAAAACAACTATGACGCAACGTGATCCAAAGATACCAAGGATACGAGGGTGACGTCACACCTTCCAGTGGAAGGGTTTTTACCGCGCGAGCTTTTTTATTCAACAAAATGTCTTTTTTGTTGTTAGTTTTTTCTACTGGCAAGAACGTCGCGACCCAACACCTTTCCCCTAGTGACGTCATTTATGTAGAGCGACACTTTTACGTGTTTTTTTTTGTCTTGTTGTGAATCAAAATAGTACGCACACTTCCTGATTGACCGTGACGTCACTCTCTCATCCTTGGCGTCTTTCAACCCAAGTCACGGCAGGGCAGGGGATCCAGGAAGCGACAAAAACGTCAGATTGCCATCTCATCCAGCCAATCACAACTCGAGGTGCGCACACGGGCCCCGCCTTCTTTCAAACACCTACCAATGGTCGACCAGGGACTGTGTGCTAAGGCTTCCGCCTTTTGAAGGGGGGAGGGACTGTGTTGCAGCCAAGTGTTGCCATGTCTGCTTACTTATAAGCGGCGTTGGTCTTGTTTTACTGTTTTTTGATTGATTGAAATTTGTATTAGGCAAAAGAATGTAAAACAACACAGTTACATTTATAATGCTTTTGTCTAAAAGGTCCGGCCAAAAAAGTCCTTGCGGACTTGTTTTCGTTGGGGTCCTTGAGTTAATTTCATAGACATATATAGTAGCAACCAAACAGTTCAAAAATCAACATGAAAATACAGATAATACGGAAAAAGTACCACTATGTACAAAAAAAAGGGGGGGGGAAGCATGGAAAAACAAAAATTATATACAAAAAAAGCATGAGGAAATACAAAATATGTACAAAAAGAGGAGGGGGGGGGTCGTCTGTCTACAGGGAAACTGGTACTAGCTCCTCTTTCGGCCTCCAGAAAGATGGGTTTTTAGGGCTGTTTTGAATGAGCCCAGCGAACTGCATTTTTTGAGGGATGGGGTTAGACTATTCCATTCCTTGGTGGCTGTGCTATAGAAGGAGAATTTGCCCATGTTTGTTTTATGGGTGGGTGGTACCAGATTGTTGTTTACACTCCCTCTAGTTTCGTGGCTGTGGGTGTCACTAACTTGTAAAGTTGCTTGTAAATATTGGTAGACAGTTGCGGGTGCATTTGCTTATTTGGGTTCTAATGTTGTTTTTTCATGTCAAGGACCCCCAGATTAACATGTATTTGTCCACGGAACTTTATCTGAAAATATTTTGTGCCAACGACCCCCCATACAAGATTTGTGTTGTTAAGTATAGTTGCTTATTTAGGATTGTTTCACAATGATCTTGTCCCAGCTAAACCCCATCTGAACATGTTTTGTGCCAGGGAGCCCCGCATGCCAGATTTGTGTTGTTAGAATGTTTTAAAAAAAATGTTCCCAAATATTCCATATTTTATTGTTTATATTATCACATTTTCAGTGGTGGAAAGTAACTAAGTACATTTACTTAAGTACAATTTTTAGGTATTTGTACTTTACTTGAGTATTTCCAATTTCCAATACTTTTACTTCTACTCCACTACATCTCAGAGGCAAATATTGTACTTTTACTCCACTACATTTACTTGAACACTTAAGTTACTAGTTACTTTTCAGATATAAATTATGATATTATGAAACATACATTAACCACTTTAGCCCTATTTTATACCTAGGCTATTTGAAAATAGCCGATCTACAAGCTCACAACGCGTCGCATAGCGACGCGTTGTGAGCTTGTAGATCTGCTATTTTCAAATATTTTGTACTTTTACTTTTGGTACTTTAAGTACATTTTGATGCCAATACTTTTGTACTTTTACTCAAAGTAATTTTTGAATTCTGGGCTTTTACTTGTAACAGAGTATTTTTATATTGCAGTATTGGTACTTTTACTTAAGTAAAGAATTTGAGTACTTTTTCCACCACGGGATATCATTAGTCATCTGACCAGTTTCATTGGATCAAATCGACAGGAAGTGGAACCCACACAGGAAGTGAAAAGCCTAGGAAACAGGTGAATATTATCACATTTTCAAAGCTGGCTCATGTTTTCATAGACCCGGTTGCTTGCTTCTCTCGCGCAACCCTGGCAACACTGGTCGGGTCGTTCATTGTACAAGCTGTTCTGATTGTTTCAAACAACGAAGGAGCTGCGTTTCATTTAAAACGTCCTTTAAAACTGTTCGTTATTTTTTAAAGATAACCTTCACACCGCTGTTCTTTTATCCAAGCCGGTGCTTCTTCCAGTGTAACGCGGACGTGTGTGTTTTTTATAGTGTTTTAAACGCACGTTGTGTTTGTGTCACCATAGGAATTCATCACTGCGGCGGCGGCGTTAGCATTAGCATCGAAGCTAAGCAGCTCGAGCTCAAGTCACCGTCTTGGCTCTGGGGGGAGAAGAATGCTGTTTTGTTGGATGATGTGACACAGATTCACACCGGGGTGGGAGAGGAAAAGAACAACAAAAGTGCTTCATTACCGAGTTATTTGTCCGTTTATCTACTGAAATCTGAAAGCCTCGGGGCTGAATTACGGTAGAAACGCGGCTAAAAGTTGCTAAAAACAGGCTAAAGTTGAACCCAAGTCTTCCAGGAGGAGGAAGCAACAACGAGGGAGGAGGGCTGGGTTTGGGTTCAGGTTGGGAAGGTGGAAAACTCCAGGAAAACCTTCCCGATTGAACCATTTTACTCGAATTAGTTATATATCTGGCATAAGATCGGGTTCTGATCGATTCGGTGTAAAGATACGGTTCTGATCGAGTCGTTATTCGGTGCAATATCGGCTCCGATCGATTAGTTATATATAATAAGATCAGATCGGCTATAAAATAATAATGAACAACGGGTTCAGCACGGAGGAGGACAGCCACGACGGCGGACCCCCGTCGGGGGGGGGTCCGCCGCCGCCGTTCTACGGCCAGAGCTGCTGCCTCATCGAGGACGGCGAGCGCTGCGGCCGATCCGCGGGGAACGCCTCCTTCAGCAAGAGGATCCAGAAGAGCATCAGCCAGAAGAAGCTCAAGCTGGACATCGACAAGAGCGTGAGAGAAAACAAGAGTCTTTATTAGTGTGTGTGTTTGTGTGTTTGTGTGTGTGAGCCTAGCTCCATAAAGAACCTCTCACTCCGCTATACAGCTCCGAGATGAGGTTCTATGTCGTTACCTTCCAGAATCGGGTGAACGTCCGCCAAGGCTCCGCTGTTTACCCTTTTGTATACGTCGTATCCCAAAACTAATGGTAGATTCCAAGCCGCACGGATGTTTAAAGTTTGGTTCGGCGCATAACATTTTAGGAACGGAGCGAAACTACACGTTTAAATCGCTCATTTAGTCAGCCTGTGGCCATGTTTCCCATTCAACCCGGAAAACCCCCCTACGTCCGCTGCCAGTACTGCTCCCGGTTTGGCTACATGGGAAACATGGCCACAGGCTGACTAAATAAGCGATTTAAACGGGTAGTTTCGCTCCGTTCCTAAAATGTTATGCGCCGAACCAAACCTTAAACATCCGTGTGGCTTGGAATCTACCATTAGTTTTGGGATACGACGTATACAAAAGGGTAAACAGCGGAGCCTTGGTGGACGTTCACCCGATTCTGGATAAGAACGACATAGAACCTCATCTCGGAGCTGTATAGCGGAGTGAGAGGTTCTTTATGGAGCTAAGGTGTTTGCTGCTATCGTAACGATTGGCCGTCGCTTGCCGACAACCGGGGGCACATTTTTAACGAGATCTAACACAAAAGAGCAGTTAGATCTTCTTGTGGGGCTGTGTGGGGGGGGGGGGGCATTGTCATGTTGATCACACCAGGCCGAGGAGGGGGGAGGAGGGGGAAAGAGGACAAGCCCGGGACCTGTCACCACCGGGCTGCTAATGTTGTAAGCTTCTGATCTTGACTTCTCGGTCGAGCGACATCGTGTCGCTCGCCGAAAGGGAGCCTCTATGATCGCGTCCCACCACGGCGGGTTGTTGGCGGCTCTTTGACGGCGAGCGACGGCGTCGCACTTTGTGCTTTAGCAGGTCGGCTTCTCTTTTGTCACTGAGAGCCGCTGTCCGCACTACGGAGTGATCACAGTCTCTCTCTCACACACACACACACACACACACACACTGGTTGATGTTAGTGTTCTTCATCAGATTGTCTTCTGGTTGGTTACTAATAAACATGACGCTACATGTAATCCTTGGTTATCTAGTACTCGCTACTAGCCTGGCGTTACAGTTACTTCTGATCCTTTTTTGTTTTTGCATGTGTTGTTGGATCGAAGGTTTGACATTCGTGTGTGTGTGTGTGTGTGTGTGTGTGTGTGTTGCGTTTCAACGCCCCTCTCCCAAACAAATGAGATGGAAAACCGTTTTGCTCTAAAAGGACACATTTCTCTCCTTTCTTCCAGCAGTCAGCTGGTTAACTCTAGCTAACATGTCAGCCACACGGCCAGGAAGACAAACCTGTAGTGGCCGTTTTTTTTTACTTTTATATCTGGACGGTTTAATACACGACGGTCTGTCGCTGAGCTGAAGTGTGTTGTTGTAGTGTGTATTTGTTTTGTAGTGTTGTGTGTGTGTGTGTGTGTGTGTGTTTACAGTTAAGCAAGAGCCTGTTGTCGGTAAAATGGTAGTCTACATCCCATAGCCCGGACGGGTGACGTGCGCTGTGATTGGTTAGTTGACTCTCAATGCAACAACAATGCCCCAAAAGTGTATTAATCCACTCTGTAGGCAGCCGTGTACCGCGTACCGTGTAGAGTTTGGGTTAATGTAATGGTCATTTACACACACCTCGAGTCATTTAGAATCATTAGCTTGCCTTTTCTTGAATCACTTTTGAGAAGCTCTTCCGTGTTGGTTCCAGCGTTGCTGCGACAACCGGGACAGCCAATCGCAGCAGCTCGACTGCTCTTCCGCGCCATGGGATCTAGTCTCTGCCCCCCTTTAAAATGGCTGTTGCCAAGGAAGCCAACAAAGGTGATTCGATGTTGAGGGGAAAAGTAACCGACTGTCACTTGAATAAACACAACTTTGTGTGTGAGATATGTGCTGAGCTGTACTTTGTGTCCCGTCATCGTGGTTGTTCACTCAGTTTGACATGGTGTTTCTTTCAGTCCCTGCTTGTGTGCCAGAGAGATGCAACGTGATTGTGCACATATTGTGAGAGAGAGAGCATGACTGGCTGCAGGAGTTCTGAGAAATGATTCGGAGGCAAAGAGAGAGAGATCCTGGTGGTTTAAAACACTGCTGTCAGCTGGCGATACCGTGGAACCCTGTTGTGCATTTGTTGGAAGCGAAGGGAAGAATGTTTTTATAACATTTGTAAATGCAACATTTACTGGAATGCTTTTTTTGAGCGGATGCTAGATGTGCATGAGACCTGGAATATATCTCATGGCAATAAATACATTTAACCACTTTCAGCCCGGCCATCCACATTTTGGACGAAACTAAAATCTTCCCCCGAAAATAGCAGAGCTACAAGCTTGCAAAGTGGTTAAAACAAAGCTTACAGATGTAAAATGATGACTGCCCCCATTTTTCCCCCTTTGTCTTGTTTCCTCGTCTCGTACTGGAAGAGGTTGAGCACATTGTATGTCCTAATGCCCCCCACAACGGTCTTAATTATGAGTCTTTCAGATGGTATTAGAATAGACGGCTCACAGAGAGGTTTCTACGTTGTGTGGCTGCGATAATCCCCACCGGCTGAAGAAGCGTGTTCTATCAGGAGTTAATTGAGGTCGCAATGAAGTGTTTGATTCTCTGTAGCAGTTTTAAAAATAGCAGTGAGTGCACCGGCCCGTTGTGTTGAATAGGAGGCAGTGTTGTCCCTGAACCATGTGTGTGTCAGCCTGCTTTGTACTTGATTTCAGTACTGGAGCGTTTATGTGCCCGTAGCGATGTCACCATGACAGATTCATGCGCTAGTGCTCTACTTTGTGAATGGCCTGCATTTATGTTGCGATTAAAACGGACATGCATATCCCAAAGCCAAACGGATTGGGTGTTGGATCCAAATACACTTAGTAGTGACCTAGAATATATCTGTATATGTGTACAGTACATACAGTATCTTTGATTATTTGGCCTGTGTTTGGCCTGTGTCTCTCCTGCTCTATCCTACCTTTAGCCTCTCTCTCCTCAACGAAAACTACAAATGGTGGAGCAGCACACTTCTTGACACCTGCAAACCTCTGACGTGACAATAAAGACGATAGAAAAATAAACAAATCAGCACACCAAATGGCCTGTGAAAGGATTTTTAATTTGCCTTTTGTTGTGTGCAGATCTTTCTGTTGCTACTGCGTTTATATAGCGCCGTGGCCCTATATACAAAGCTTGTTATCGTGCATGTATGTATTACATCAACACATTCATTCACTCACACACAGACTGCAGAGGCAGCCATGAAAGGCACAGGCCTGCTCCGACCTCCGGTGCAGTTTGGGGTGCATAGTCCTAGTCTGTTGTACTGTTAGAATCGGCACTGTGCATTACCACAGTCCCAGGTAGAAGGTGGCATATCCAGCTGGTTCCGGTTCATTCTCCCGTTGCTTAAGTTTGATTGGCTCAGCAGCAGGTTTGAACTGGAAACTTGATATGAGCCAATTAAACTCGGCTGTGAGAAACTGGAACAGCCTGAAATGGGTAATGCCACCTTCTTCTGAGAACCCTGGACCACACAATGGGAACCACCTTTATTGTCACATCACAGGTTTACAGGTGTAAAGAAGAGGGTGAAAATTGTTTTTGTGCAAGCTCCATCATTTTTGTTAGAGGGGCAGGGAGAGCAAGGAGAAAAAGAGAACTTAACATGTGGTCCATATAGCAGCAGGTATGTATGAGTTTAGACATAAGGTAGGTCCATATAGCAGCAGTATGTACATGAGGTTAGACATAAGGTAGATCCACATAGCAGCAGGTATATGTACATGAGGTTAGACATAAGGTAGGTCCATATAGCAGCAGGTATATGTACATGAGGTTAGACATAAGGTAGGTCCACTTAGCAGCAGGTATATGTACATGAGGTCAGACATAAGGTGCAAAGAGTGTCAGCCCATTGTACTGATAAAGTGCAAACAGATTATCAACGTATTTGTCAGCCTGAACCACATAGTCCACAACTAACATTCACAGGTAAATATAGACATGGTAGATTCACTGGAAAATTAAAGTCTATGTCCAGCCTTCAAGTCATGGTTCCTGTTGATCCTAGAAGCACGAATCTACGTTTTTTTAAACTTTCTTTGAACACCTGGTTGATCTCTCTTTCTCTATGTCCAGCCTGTTGACAGGCTCACATGCACACAGAGCCTATTGCACTGAATCTGTGGCCTTGGTTTGCGCGCCCCTGTCTGTGAGGGTTAGTGTATATACTTGTCACTTCTGTTCTGTCAGTCGTGTGTGTCGGTAATGTTTGCATACACAGTTCTGACCAAGTCCAGTTGAGTATTATGGTCTGTCCATATCAACCCACGTGCTTGTAGGTTCTGAAGTTGACCATTAGAAGGTCACGGAACGTTCCTTGCGTTGGTCTCTCTCAGGTGTCGTCGTGCTCTTCAGTAGCACAACACGGAGCATTGCAGCATCGGGTCTGACCTGGTCTTCCAGCCGTTACGGACACTGTCTGTGTGAAGAACCTAGTTGGGTGTTAGGGGTCTCAGGTCAAGCGACTCATAAATACAAGGCAAAACTCTACAATGAGAAATTGGAAGCTTTAATACATGTTATAGTACATAACCTGGGTACAATTCATTCATCAACCAATGTTATACACTGTACATGTCTCACTGTACATGCATTGAGCAAAGATGTGTTTTATGAAGGGGTGTATGATTAGTTTGGTGTGTTTTTATGTATGGGTGTATGATTAGTTTGTTGTGTGTGTTGTTGTTGCAGGTGCGTCATCTGTACATCTGTGACTTCCACAAGAACTTCATCCAGAGTGTCCGCAACAAGAGGAAGAGGAAGACCAGTGACGATGGAGGAGAGTCTCCTGACCACGACGTAGAGGTTCCAGAGGTACGCCCCCACCAAAATAAATGCCTTATTCATACTTTGTCGTGACCCGTATAGCAGTGACACATTGTAATGTAGATTGTAGATCTGCTATTTTCAGGAAGTGACACCATCTTTATGTCTGAGTATGAATCAAGAATTAGGGTCCGTGTCAGAAAGCGTTTTGAGTAGAGATGCACCGATCAATCGGCCGCCGATCAAAGTAGCCGGTTTTATATCAAACCAGCCGCATCGGTGACCGGCCGGTCACTGTCATAAATTCCGATTTTTATGCCGGTCAAATTGTATGGGCACAGCGCAGCAACAGCACGATGATCAAGTCGTGCGAGTCGACTCGGTAAACATTAGCAAGTAGCCTATAGTGACAGCCTACAGATGGTGCTGATTACCTTTGAAATATAAGGATACATATATCGAATATATATGTTATGGAATATATTATACTCATAATGCTGCGTGCAGTTATAGCGGGACCGTACCTATGTTCCCCGGGTCCTATGTTCCCAGCTTTCCTAGGGAGAGCAGGGAACATAGGACCTAACCTAAACCTAACCCTAACCCTAACCTTAGTGGGGGAACATAGAACCCGGGGAACATAGGGATGACCCCGTTATAGCCTAGTCAATGCCGTGACTGTCGGTCCGTCAATCACTGAGAATTTAAAGGCAGTAAGTGCGTCACCAGGCTTCTCAGACGGTCCATGCAGTTGAAGTTACTTTTAGTTTCAGTGACAGACAACAGCATTGCAAAAGCTGATGCAGGCTACAGAAAAAAAAACAGCGTATAAACATCCCCGTTATTTTAGCCAGTTCCAAAGAAAAACCACCCCCCTGTCTCTCTTTGCATATGTTGCTGAAAATACAGTACAACTTTGGCACGGCCGGTCGGGGTGTGTGTGTGTGTGTGTGTGCGCACACTTCTCCCATACAGACAGTAGCTGCTCATTCCTCCTACCTGCAGGGTTGCCTCTTGTTCCAAATAAATTACTAGGCGCCATCTGAAAAGTCCTTAATGCAGTAAGCAGCTTCCAACGACAACTCAAAAAGACGTTGTGACGTTGTGATCCACTTGTGTTCAGTCATTGCCATCAGGCGCAAAGATATATCCACACAGCCTTCAAGTCCTCCTCCTTTTTTCCCTCCACACTTTATCTCTTCACAGAATGAGCGCCTATACTATGATGCCAATGCTCAGGATAGGGACGCTAGGGCTCATGTGGTTAAAACTATGCGTCGACTTTGTGGCAAACTCTAAATGCCTTTGCCTCTGGTTGCTGCGAAAGCTATTAGCACTGCCATAGTGTGGTTACTGTCCACAGATGCAGAAAAGGGTTGAGATTCATTAATTCAGTCCATCTTCATTTGCGACATAAACATGAACAGTGTCCTCCACTAGAGCAGAAAAGTCACATCACTCATTTCATAATTTGACCATTAATAGTATGCATACAGTATACATATATCAGAACAAGAACTACATTAAAAACGGAAGGCAGTGCTTCCTGCTTCTTACTCAGGGAGAAACGTCTTCAGTTTTTTTCTTTTTCTAGGGGCAGGGGCTTTTATTGAGTCTTTGAGGTTTTTTTGTTCGTTTTTTCCACGATTTTTGTAACCCATTTTTTCACCCAATTGCTAAGCTGTAATCATGGGCGCTACTCTCCCTCTGCCAGCCTTGGGGAGCCCCAAACTGAGCTCATGCTTCCTTCAATGCATGAGTAGTGATTATCACCTGACAGGGGGGAGTTTCCCCGTTAGGACGTAGCGTGTGGAAGGAACGCGTTATTCCAACCAGTTTCCTTTCCCCTCCATCAGGCACCCCGGCTGACCAGGGGGAGGCAGTATATAAGACCAGGATTACTGCATGTTTTTTGTGAGGGTACCTACCCGAGGGGACACAGGGAGAACATGCGTCTTGAGTTTTTAATGTAGTTGTTGATTGGTTTGCAGCCATTCCTGCTATCTGTTATATTCTGCCTTTTGTGTTGCTGTCGACGTGACTGATTTGTGTGTGTGTGTGTGTGTGTGTGTGTGTGTGTGTGTGTTTCAGGTGGATCTGTTCCAGTTGCAGGTGAACACATTGAGGCGTTATAAGAGACACTACAAGCTTCAGACCAGGCCTGGTCTCAACAAGGCCCAGCTTGCAGAGGTAACACCACCTGGACAGCTGACAACAAGACAGGCCACTTTTTGCCCATACGTGGGCTAGGGGTACAACCGTTAATCAGAGAAATCGACAAAGCATAGTCTAGGCGTGCTACTGGAGGGAAGTGCACGTGTGTGCGTGCGTGCACTGGGTTTGCAAAGAACGTTTGCATACCTCAATATTTATGTAAGATCTCAATGTATTGATACGCGGTCAGGTTTTTTCATGACCTGACCCACCCCGCCACGGAACCGAACCCGCCTCAACCCGCGCCGCAAAACGATATATAAATCAACGACTCGACCCGCGGTGGAAAAAAAAGAAGATAATCATGAGTGAACTGCTGCGCGACGCCGTAGCCTACATCGCACATCAGTTTAAACAAATTAATATATGTTTTGGCCTTAACATCTCTTCAAACCTTAATATGCAAAACCTACAGCTTGTGTTTAGTTTTTGTTAATGTTATACATGAATGATGGCGCAAGGGAGGTTGATTACTTGCCTTAGTTGCCTGCAATGTGTGTCACCAACTTTTACCACTTATCCATTGCAGACAGACAGTCACTGTGCTCGCTTGTATAATATCCACGACCCATACGAGTTCTGGTTTTGACGGGTTTTATTATCGTCAAGTGGGTCCGGCTTGGTTCATATTCTATCACTTCGGGACCCCGGTTCTGTTTATCATTACACCCGAGCGAACCACCCGTACGCAGCGCTGATTAGGAGGAGATGCAGCTGTGTTTAGCTTCATTTGTGCTTCGCCGTATGACGGTGGTGTTGCGTATCGAAAATAGCAGACATACAAGCTCACAACGCGTCGCGTTGCGACGTGTTGTGAGCTTGTAGGTCTGATATTTTCAGCGCGCAACACCGTGGTACGAAGAATAGGCTGAACTATGGGATAACTGCAGCGCTGTGAGACACACAGCAGCACCATCAGGCTGTCAGGAATGAACCCACACTGACATGGTCAGATCATGATAAAAACTTTAAATAATGATGATGGGTTTTAATAGTGTCACATATATCATGGAACACAGAACTACGTTGTGTTATAGTGGTGTGTTTTTCTGACGGCTCAGGAGGTAGAGCGACCACTTCCCCTAGTGTTGCTGTCGAGATGTCCTTGAGCAAGACTCTTACTTAACCCATTCAATCCGATAACGCATCGCTGTCATTTTGGATTTCTTTGGCTATTCAAAAATAGCATATATACAAGCATACGTGCTATGAGCTTGTAGATCTGCTATTTTTGAAAAAAAAAAGTGAAAATTTGAGTCTTTGAATATATATATATTTTTAAAGTGAACATTTGTTACTGTCAAATGTCTCAACAAATGTCTTATTGTTTCTGAAAAAACTATTGTTGCTATATCAGTGGTGCTCAAACCTTTTCATGTCAAGGACCCCCAAAATGACATGTATTTGACCCCCATCTCAAAATATGTTGTTCCAGGGACCCCCAGAAAGCAAAGATTTTAGTTTAAATGTTCGCTTTAAAAAATATATATATATTCAAAGATTAGCAAAAATGGTCATAGCGTTCTATGAGCTTGTAGATCTACTATTTTTGAATAGCCAAAGAAATCTGGAATGACAAGAGTTGCGTTCCAGCTTTGGATAAAGGTGCTACATAAATGCACCATTTACCAGTTTGTAGATCGGCTCGCTAGTTTTGTGCAACACCTTTTGTACGGCAAAGTATAAAATAGTGCAAAGTATCAACTAGGGCTTAAGGGATCAAAGTGTTCCCTTAATTATTTTGAGCAGTGTAAATAGCATTGAATTCGTCGGTTGGTACTTGATTTTATTATTTTTACACGTGTAATGTACATCTTGAAGGTATACATTAAAAGCATACAATTGGGGAAGAGATTCTTCACAAGTATCACGTGAAATTCCATTGAGCCTATGGCTACGTAAGAGATCATCTGCGTACAGGGACTTAGCATGTTTTTCCCCTTCCATTTCACACTTTGTTCCCGTCGCAAACTTCTCAACAACCTCAAAGAGCAAAAAACTGAAGTCACTCAGACTCAAATCTTCCATCATCTCTTGTACCAACATAAAGAGATAAAGGGGATTACGCCCGGAGAACCATTAAATGCACTGGACTCACTCTGAATCCTCCCAGAGGAGACATTTAATAACCCCGAGCTGAACCCCAAACACTGGCTCGTTTGATTTATAACAACAACCGTGGAGGGGGGAACGAAGGAAACACACACACCTCTACTTAAGGAGCTGGCAGCTCTACTGAATGGCGCTCGGCGGTAATTGGTTGGAAGCTGTTGACTGGTGGGTTTATTAATGATGTGTAAGGCTCATTAATAGGGGGCCTGAACCTCTCCTGAAAGCCTGGGGAAACATTCAACTTACAGCCTCGCTTTCATTCATTTCCCACCGTTTAGCCAGCTGGCTAGCTAGCCCAACTCTAGTTAGCGTCCACCAACCCCCCCGTCCCGTCCCGTGTTGGCAGCGCAGCATAGAAGGGGCATTTGTGAGCGTTGGGGCCGGGGGAGCCAGCTGTGAGATTACATTGAGCCCACCTGTCGATTAGGTGGCTTCGCCTAACGATCACCCCCATGACCAATTACCGCAGAATGGCCGGCCCCCGCCACACCAAATATATCACAGCCCGTAAACGAAGGGATAGTTATGAACCAAAGGGCCTGAGCTGAAAAGAGCCCGGCCACACCTCACACAGGAAAATGACCAAATGCACTTTGGAAAACGTGAATTATAGACCCGACGGTCCCGGCGTAATCTTTAGGAAAAGCGCACTGAAAAATAATTGGGACCACAAACTCCCGTTCTACTGAGACACTGATTTAAAAGTTGCACATGAGAATGAATGTGTCCATGACTTAATGATTATAACCCCGTGTACATTCACATTAGGGCCGCAACTAGACATTTATTTTAAGAGCAATTATATCAATAACATTTTCTACTAATCAAATAATCTTGTCATAAAATCAAAACATTTTATGACTAGTCTGATCAACCACTTAACACATTGTGTGCCAAAGGTTTATTACCAGCATATCTTCCATCCACTTACGCTGATATGTTGCGTGCTGTAGAAGCCCCGACGCGGACGTGCATGTAAACGAAGCCTGCGTGCGAGACGGCGGAGGGTCCCGACTAACGCCTGGAACAGTAATATTTCTAACGCGATCCTCCATTGCAGAGTGATCGCCGATCGAAAACGGCTCACTTCCACCACGTTAAGAAGAAATGGGTGATATTAAGCTTTTAGTCAAGGAGTTAACATTGGAGCGGACGAACGGAAGCATTTTTGACATGGATCCACATCCGGCCTCTCCTTCTTAGAGACTCCTTGGATGATCCCAAAGTTTCGTTAGAGCGCCCCACGTGGGAAAAGTATATTTAAATGGGCCAATAACGGTCCGGACCGTTTATGGCACATAACGCATAGCTTCTCAAAAACGGTCCGGACCGTTTTTGGCACACAATGTGTTAATTCTTTTGAGCAGTTTTTGTTAGCAGTATGTACACAGTTCATGAAAACTCAAAATAATAAGGGATCAAAGTGTTCCCTACATTTATTTTAAAACTAGGCAGAGAGTCTACTTTCCTTAGTTTCAAGTCGTGTTGAAGTCTCGCAGAGCGAAGCACATAGAAGCTTCACGCTCCCAGTTTGGTTCTTACACTTGGAAGAGACGAGACTACATCTTGTGATCTCAGTTTATACTTAACTTTATTAGTTTATTTAGACGGGACAATGCACGTTAATGAACATTCAATGCATGAACGTGAATTCAATCTAACTGAACATGATCTCATGTAAACATGCCGGACTTGGCCTAAGGATAATTTCCACCCGCAGTCCCTGCATAACTGCAGTCACATTTCTGTGCAATCAAAATGCAAAGGTATGATCTCAGTTTACGTAGAGTGGCTGTATAAATTAACAAGCACCAATGTTCTTGCAAATGTCAGACATGGATGAGCAGCCGTGGAGTCAAGAGTACAAATAGATCTCAGTGCTGTGTGACCAAGTGTGACATGCAGTATCTTAACCCATTATATCCGGGGACGCATCTCTGTCATTTTTTATTTCTTTGGCTATTCAAAAATAGCAGATCTACAAGTTCATATTGCGGCACCGAGTGCCGCAATACGAGCTTGTAGATACTTTTTAACGTATGATTTTTTTTTTAACTCAGATCTTTGCTTCTGAGGGTTCTACAAATGTCTTCTACTTTTTAAGTATGTTTCTATATCAGTGGTTTTCAAGCTTTTTCATGTCAAGGACTCCCAAAATTATATGTATTTGGCCGTGGACCCCCAGAAGCAAAGATTTGAGTCAAAAATGTTCCCTTTAAAAAAATGTATATATATATATTCAAATATTTGCACAAATGTTCACGGTTTAAAATAAATAGCAGATCTACAAGCTCATAGCCGCGCTATGAGCTTGTAGATCTGCAATTTTTGAATAGCCAAAGAAATCTAAAATGACAGAAATGCGTCCCCGGATTGAATGGGTTAACATGTTCATGCAATGTGCAGATAAACTAATGTTCAACCATAATCACCTTCCAGTATGAATGTTACAACAAGGCCTCAAAGGAGAAACGGGACATGTTTCTGAATTAAAAACCCTAGCTTCTTCGTTTTTAAGATGATGATTAAACTGATGTTGAAAGGAAAGGCGGTCATCAAGCCAAACGCCAGGCTATTTATAACAGGAGGCCACTTCTAACTCGTTTCCCTGACTAGTAATTATATCCTAAATGTTCTCAGGCTTACTCCTAACATTTTGACCACGGCATCATTATAGATTAATCAGCATTTAAAACCAGCTTAAACCAGTGTTTTAAGTGGTTAAGGCGACGAGTGCTACAGTATATATCAATGATAAGGCACAGACCTGTATGGTTTAAGAGCCAGCAACATTAGAGCATACTTTCTGTAGTGTTAACAGACACCACACACAACTCCAGTCTGAAGTCTTTTCCCTACACCCCATGTTGCTGCAAATAGCATTCTGATGTTGGCTTGTTCACACACATTGCAAGGAAACGTAATGTCTACTTGTATTAGTGGATAGTGCAGCTGACCTACAAGCAGTGGTGGAAAAAGTACTCAAATTCTTTACTTAAGTAGAAAATACTGCAATATAGAAATACTCTGTTACAAGTAAAAGTCCAGAATAAAAAAAAATACTTAAGTAAAAGTGCAAAAGTATTGGCATCAAAATATACTTAAAGTACCAAAAGTAAAAGTACTAAAATATTTGAAAATAGCAGATCTACAAGCTCACAACGCGTCGAATCGCGACGCGTTGTGAGCTTGTAGATCTGCTATTTTCAAATAGCCTAGGTATAAAATAGGGCTGAAGTGGTTAATGTATGTTTTATAATATCATAATTTATATCTGAAAAGTAACTAGTAACTAAAGTTTTCAAATAATTGTAGTGGAGTAAAAGTACAATATTTGCCTCTGAGACGTGGTGGAGTAGAAGTAAAAGGAAATTGGAAATACTCATACTTTACACCACTGCCTACAAGAGACATCTCAGTGGATTATTGTTGTTAGACAGTTAGAGGACCCTGTGCACACAGGAGATGTGATTGTGTATTCAGTCCAAGGTTTCCGTTAGCAGGTACATACCGCTAGTGGTGTCAAAAATAATCGAATAATCGATTAATTGCAATGCGGACATGGACAATTATGAATCGATTCACAAATGTCAATAGTCGATTAATCGAATAATCGATTTTGAAAAAGAAAATTTTTTTTTTTATTTAATTTTTATATATATATATTTGTTTTGTTTTTTAATCATGTTGCTAATTGCACAGAGAAGCAGGCAGAATTATGTCGTTCAGTATATCTGACTGCTTGTATTGACTGATGAAAAAGTTTCCATGTTGTGCAGTAATATAGAAAAGTGTGATGCATCGCGATGCATCGTCGAATCGAATCGAATTATTACAAGGTTAATTGTAATCGAATCGTTACCTGGTTAATCGTAATTGAATTGAATCATGAGGGCAGTGCCAATGCACACCTCTACATACCGCCCATTATCCCATTCAAATCTTAATTGGCCGTTAAATATAAATATCGGTGGCCACCTTAACCATGGATTTGTTTGTGATTTTTCATTTTGAATAAAGTAACATTGCATTGCATTTAAAATCCACCCGTTCACCGCCATTGACTTTGGGGAAAAACGTCTAGAACCCAAGATAACGTGATCCGAAGATTTACTACTTCATTCACTTCATGGTTAACTTATTACTTTAAAATTCTGTATCTCGGCTCCTGTGTTTTACTATGTATTTTTGGCGAAACATGCCATTTTCAAGTGGGTATAACAAGAGAACGGGAGAGAACGGGAGGTCACGATGACATTTTTTTGGATTTCCTCCGTGATTAGCGACCATCAGGGGATCGATCATACTGGAGATAAATATTTTGTGGTTCTTGAAAAATGTGTCAGAATGCTTAAAAATGCTGGCAGAAGCTACCTGCCAGCATTAGAAAGCCCCTGGCAGTGAAATGTGTGTAAAAAGCATCACACAATAGTGGAAAACTAAAGGTTATCACAATGTCGGTAGAAAATGATTTTGCCCATATTACCCAGCCCTACGTTCTACACAAAGATGTCGGACCTCTGAAAGATTGACATTAATTAGTCATTATTTTCTCTCTCTCTCTCTCAGACGGTGAGTCGTCATTTCAGGAACATTCCGGTGAACGAGAAGGAGACCCTGACGTATTTTATTTATATGGTGAAGAGCAGCAAGAGCCGGTTGGACCAGAAAGCAGACGGCAGCAAACAGCTGGACTAGACGACCTCCTCCTCCCAACGCCACAGCTACCAAAAAAACTACAACCTCCGCCCATGACAGTAACCAAAAAAAAACTACAACACCCACCCACCCACCCACCAGCCACCACAACAGTAACCAAAAACTGCACCTGTACAAAGCCCCACAAGGACCGCACCGACACAATCTGACAAACAAAACCATCGTCAATTCACCACGTTAACACTGACCTCCCTTATTTTAGGCGTTATAGGTGAACACTTTCATAGAAAGGAAAACATATCTTTCAAACATTCAACTAAATTATTGTTTTTAAATAGCAGATCTACAAGCAGAACACGACGGCATGCATTGTTTTGGATATTTGTCGTTTCAACAGAGTGCATAGGGCACATGTGATTATCCACGTATGCCCCATTTTCTTTTCCTTCAGAAAACCCCAAGAAATGTTTTGCTCTTTTCACCTATAACACGCCCAGAATAGAGCCACCAGGGTTTAAAGATGGAGCCACCAGGCTTAAAGTAGTTACGGACAAACGGCAGCCACACAACTATGACAATAATAATATGCGACAGCCACCACCACAAGAGGTCACCTGTCCCCCTGCTGTCCTCCTCCACCAGTCTGACAGCAGGAGCCCAGGGACACATCATGTGACTCGGGAGGACAAAAGTGTCACAGGAGGCTATAGCGTTTGGGTCGCGATGCATTCATCTGTGTGCGTCGTACTCGCGCCACGTGAACTCTCGTGTTGCACTGCTTTGTCAAAACACACGGTTAAGCACGTGTTTCCTACTACACCTCCTTTTTAAGTTCTGTGGCGGTTTCTTCTCTAACCCTAACCACCCCCCCCCCCTCAAGACAGTCCACAACCCAGTCCTCAAGACAGTCCACAACCCAGTCCTAAAGACAGTCCACAACCCAGTCCTAAAGACAGTTCACAACCCAGTCCTAAAGACAGTTCACAACCCAGTCCTAAAGACAGTTCACAACCCAGTCCTAAAGACAGTTCACAACCCAGTCCTAAAGACAGTCCACAACCCAGTCCTAAAGACAGTTCACAACCCAGTCCACAACCCAGTCCTAAAGACAGTCCACAACCCAGTCCTCAAGACAGTCCACACCCCAGTCCTAAAGACAGTCCACAACCCAGTCCTCAAGACAGTCCACAACCCAGTCCTCAAGACAGTCCACAACCCAGTCCTCAAGACAGTCCACAACCCAGTCCTCAAGACAGTCCACAACCCAGTCCTAAAGACAGTCCACAACCCAGTCCTCAAGACAGTCCACAACCCAGTCCTAAAGACGGTTCACAACCCAGTCCTAAAGACAGTCCACAACCCAGTCCTCAAGACAGTCCACAACCCAGTCCTCAAGACAGTCCACAACCCAGTCCTCAAGACAGTCCACAACCCAGTCCACAACCCAGTCCTCAAGACAGTCCACAACCCAGTCCTAAAGACAGTCCACAACCCAGTCCTAAAGACTGTTCACAACCCAGTCCTAAAGACAGTTCACAACCCAGTCCTCAAGACAGTTCACAACCCAGTCCTCAAGACAGTTCACAACCCAGTCCTAAAGACAGTTCACAACCCAGTCCTAAAGACAGTTCACAACCCAGTCCTCAAGACAGTTCACAACCCAGTCCTCAAGACAGTCCACAACCCAGTCCTCAAGACAGTCCACAACCCAGTCCTCAAGACAGTCCACAACCCAGTCCTCAAGACAGTCCACAACCCAGTCCTAAAGACAGTCCACAACCCAGTCCTCAAGACAGTCCACAACCCACGAGTTGACTCTCACACACTCGGAGTGCACATATGTACAAATATATCAGATGTATGATCTACTGTAAGTAGCTGGTCGAATGCAATGTATGATGATTGCCTTAAGAAAAAGAAAATGTACTTTTCTTTTTCTTTTTTTTCTTCTGTGGATACTTTTAGGTTTACTTTAGTTTCGTATTTTTTTTGGTCTTTGCAGAGTCGTCTGTTCCGTTTGGTTTTGGGGAGGAGAATGCGTGTGCCAAAGCACAGTTTGTGAATGCCAGACGGGGATTGATTGTATTTCTGTTTTACTCGTTGAATGAGCGGCTTGTTGAAAACGGTTTGTGAGCAGAGCCCCTCCCATATCGGCCGTTATTTGACGTTCATTTTTTGACTATCGCTTACCTGCAGTCATGCAGGCGGTTTGTCCCGAGAGACACTTTCAATTATAGTGTCCCTATGGTGGGCAGCTTATAGGCGAACATTTTCAAAAGTTTTTAATGTCTTTTGTAAAACTTTCATGAAAATAACACATCTACACACTTGTAGATCGGCTATTGTTGAAATTGTTGAATAGGACTAACTAAAATAACTTATTTTTTAATGAAATGTCAAAAACAACGGTAATTGATATACAGACTATCCCCAATTGGGCTCTTATTTGGAGAGGTTCTCTAATATCAAACCTGGGGCGTCAGGGTTTAAGACGTACATTTACTTCAGCTTGAAATTTAAATGACAACTCTTGTTAATATTAATATACACAAACGCATACTAAAGCCTTTCATTTTTAAATAACTGGCGAGTATCAGAACCTTGTGGTGAAAGATGACTCATCATAATTCACACATTTTTAAGGCAATTATTCTCAATAATTTATTGTAATGACAGTCGCCTGTTTTCAACTCGAAAAGGCAAACCACTTCCTGATTTGAATTCCTTGTCAGCTTACCTGAAACCCTTGAGAGAGAGACACACACACACACACACACACACACACACACACACACACACACACACACACACACACACACACACACACAAAATATGCAGCTGTAAACTACAGCGTCCAGTCAGGTTCAACTGCAAACACCCACATTTAGTCGTCCATCACTATCGATTTTACAACTGTTGGCTCTCACCGGTCCAATATTCTACCGCTTTTTGTTGGAATTGTCTTTAGTTTGTCCTTTACTGTACAGTAAAAGGAAAGTTGTCTGTAGAATGTTTTTTTGTTTATGATTTTCTTTTCATTGTCTGAAACTGAAATGAAAGTGTATTAGCAGGCTGTAAAAGTGAAAGCACCATTTTAATGATATTATTTAAGATGTCTTTGGTCCTCCATTAAACGGTAGAAGTGCCAGATCTGTGGATTCTTAGACCAGGTCTGCTTTTTAAACATCGTCACTGTCAAGTGGAAACCATGTACGTCCACAAGCATTACTTTTCTTGAAACGGGAAAATATAAGTCACAAGCTCATAATACTTTTAATTGTCTAAAAAAGAAACTCAGACTTAAACAACTTTCAACCTGCTCTCCCTATTCTGGGCATGTCAATACAGGAAGAAATATTCATATTTTTTTGTAGATCTGCTACTTCTGATATTTTTGTGTGATCAAGTAGAGCACTAATTTACGAAAAAACACAAAGTTATAATATGGAGTTAAGCGGTTTCTGCCCGACAGCAATGATATATATATACATGTATGTCTTGTACGTCTATTAGTGCAGGAGAAGCTGTTTTTTTTGCAGTGGGCCCCTCACTGAATGGAGGAATGATGCCACACATTGTGAGCTTGTAGATTCCGTTTTTTTCCACTTCTTTTGCTCAAAATACATGCAAACATTTTAGCTTTCCTGACCCGACAGTGACGTTGTGTTGTCTACAGGAGTCGTGTTTCAACAAGCGGGACACAACCAATTAATAAAAGGTTCAAATCATCTCCATATTCAGAGGATTAATTGACAACCTCTTGTTATGAACAAGAAACGTTTTCTTCAGGTTATAAACTTGGATTATAACTTCAATATTCCATATTTTCATCATATTATAAACTTGGATTATAACTTCAATATTACATATTTTTATATTATAAACTTTGGATCATAAATTCAATATTCCTGCTTTTTCAAACACCCCTCCTGTGCAATAGTGTGTTTAACTAAAGGAGAATCTTCTAAAATATTGTAATGATCTGCAGTGTCTTGCTCAGGGGCACTACTATGTGAGGAGGAGCTGGAAGTCGAACCGTAGACCTTCCGCTGTCCCTCCTGACTTCAGCTCCACATGTCACAATGTGACTTAGAACCCAACGCGACTGAATTGGTATCAATAGGATTCAGGAATTAATTTAACATGTCAAACCACCACTCTAAGCCTCCGTCCCATTCTGGTGTGAACATCTGACAAAAAAAAACAGATCTACAAGCTCACAATATATCGCAAAATGTGACACGTGAGCTTGTAGATGTGCTATTTTCGTCTTGATGTTGGCCCTAAAATAGGGCCGCTAATTCATGTGGTTCATGTCACTGAGCTCTTGAGAACGTTCAGAGTGTAAGTGCATTTTAAAGGTGTTTGGTTCTAGTTGTAAACATGTTGAACCACACTGACCTGGGTGTGTGTGTTTTCTGCTACAGTACAGCAGACGGTGTGACCTCAAACCCTGCCTTTCAGAAGCCCTGTATGTGAATACATTTAAAAAAAGACAAATCTGAATCTTTTTGGTAATCATGTCTCACCGGTCGAGTCATAATTTAATGTACTTTGTTTCATCCACCAGAGAGTCCTAATTTAACGCCCTCCGACCGCTGGGGACGTGTTTGTTTGTTTGTGGACGATACAGTTTTATTTCCACACCCGTTTTGGACAGAGTTGTTTATCTTTAGGTCTGCTATTCTTAAAACAAACAAAACGAAACGAAAGAACACTTGGTATTTTTAAAATACTAAAAGTGGCAAAGAGAGGAAGTCATGGATTTATTCACCCCTGTGACCTGTAGACAACCATACAAAGGCGTTAATGTGGATCAATGCACCGTCAACTATTTAAACCGTTTTATTCTTCTGCTTGAGAATTTGGAAACTTTTTGCCCCCCCCCCCCCCCCCTATAAATGACGCCAGGGTAGAAGTGGTCAACACCTGTAGGTGACGATGGGAGGAGACCTCTGGCTCTGTCAACCAATCACAAAGTGGTATTTGTTGGGTCTTTACGCCGACGACTGTGTTTTCTAGCGGCGGCGACATGAATTTGTCCACCGAGGTTGTTTTTATTCCGTTTTCTCGTCGATTGGTTTTTGTTTGTATGAGTTGTTTTAATGTAACTTCTGTCTGTCAGACCTTTATTGATGCGCCATCATCAGTGCAGTCTGTTCACTTTGTTTTTGCTTGTAGATTATTTTTTTTTAGTGCCATGTAGACACCCCGCCTCTGTTACCATATTAGGCCATGCTGCATTAACCTTATTGATGTACTAGAATATACATATTTAAATATGGCTGCTTATTAATAAACGTACAAGTACAAGGAGCGACGTGTTTGAGATGTGCTTCATTTTACCCATACATTTCACACAAACACTGATGTTGGCCTACAAAGCAACCAAAGGCATTGCACCCCCATATCCAGTGGTGAAAGAAGTAACTAAGTACATTTTACTCCACTACAATTATTTGAAAACTTCAGTTACTTTGTAGATTTAGATTATTATTACAAAACGCACCCTAACCACTTCAGCCCTATATATATATATATATATATATATATATATACACATTCTTCGGCTATTTGAACCGATCTACAAGCTCACAATGCTGCAAGATCTCATTGAGATCTTGTAGAGAACCTTCCCCTAAAACATATGGGACAACGCTCCACACGTCCCAGACTCTTCTCCCTCCTCCTGGCTCCCAAACAGTGGAACAAAACTCCCCATAGACCATATTCACACGGCGGCCATATTGGAATTTAACATTGAAAGTGCCGCCACCCGGGGTGGCTACTTTCATTGACTTCATAGAAACATGGCCGCCGTGTGAATATGGTCTATTGCAGTTAGAACTGCAGACTCACTCCCAACTTTCCGCCGTTATCAAAAGACCTAACTCTTGACTCTAGAGACTCCACCTTGACCTTAGCCCATAGAATTTGACATACTCTTGACGACCTTGCAGTCCTCATACAAATGTAATTCACATAGCATGTTATTTAGACAGATTCCAGGTTCATTTGATTAGCTTGTCATCCGATAGTTTCAATGTGCAGATTATTATTTCTTGATGTTTTGTTTAGACAGATGCTAGGTTCTTGGTTCGCCTGTGATCCTATAGTTTACTGCATTTGTATGTGATTCCATTTGTACACCCTTTGAGTTAAATGAACACTGAGGATTTTACTGTACGTATATTTTAGGGACTTTGGTGAGACTGGTATAGGTATAGTAATCTCCAGAGTATAGTGGTGGGAGCCAATCAAAAGCCGGTATAGTGTGGCGCTCAACACTGTCTTAGATGGGAATCATACCAGTGGTGCAGGTAAGGGTTACTGTGTCATACGCAGTCATAGAACATTTGCATCAAACTGTGACTTTCCTATAGTGCCCAGTTATCATCTACTGTCACCTGTATAGCCTAACATCTGAAGCCCTGTTTTATTTGATATATTTCAGAAATACTTGTAGATCTGCTACTTGAATTTCCTGTATAGCCTATATTTGCTATTTTTTTTAATGTATAATTGACCAAAATACGGATGGTATAAATGTCCAGGTTGAAAGTAGTTAAAGGTAGTGTAAGTGATATTTTATTTGGTTAAAACCAGTGGTGTAAAGTAACTAAGTACATTTACTCAAGTACTGTACTTAAGTAAATTTTTGATTTAGCCTACTTTTACTTTACTGGAGTATTTCCAATTTGCTGTACTTTTACTTCTACTCCACTACATCTCAGAGGCAAATATTGTACTTTTACTCCACTACAATTATTTGAAAACTTTAGTTACTTTGCAGATATACATTATTGCATTATAAAACATACATTAACCACTTTAGCCCTATTTTATATTATTTATACCTAGGCTGTTTGAAAATAGCCGATCTTGTGAGCTTGTAGATCTGCTATTTTCAAACATTTTAGTACTTTCACTTTTGGTACTTTAAGTATTTTTTGATGCCAATACTTTTGTACTTTTACTCAAGTACATTTTGAATTCTGGACTTTTACTTGTAACAGGAGTATTTCTATATTGCAGTATTGATACTTTTACTTAAGTAAAGAATTTGAGTACTTTTTCCACCACTGCTCTTTAATGAACAGAAAATGTTGGGTTGAAATGTTGTATCCAGCCAATCAGGAAGGAGACCCATTTATCAGCTTCAATTGTATAGTGTTCCATTTCCAATGGTGTCATTACTTACAATTCCACTTGTTTATGTATTCATGTAGGAGAGTTCTCTCTCCTGATTGGATCAAATGGGTATCCCGACCTGTAGATGCATTTTCTGTTTACTAAAGAGCAGGAGAGACATGGAGACTTCTGTTACTGAACACACACTCTAGTCTATAGCAATGATTATGCTCAGAATATAGAGCTATTTAACACGTATTTAACACTTATTTTAACAACATAAATCACTTACCCTACCTTTTAAATACAAGACAAACCATAATGCTAAGACATATTTCTCAACAAATGGATTTTGCTGCTGTGTGTAGCCTACAGTATATTTAAAAGTCCCTTTGGGGTCCATAATAACCCTTTGGGGTCCATAATAATAAATAAAGCACAACATGAAATCCTCCCACTAAATAGGTTGTAGTGTCATCTATCTACCACTTGATGGCGCAGTTGGACCATTTCTACACCAAGGGAAGATGTTTCATTTGTTTTGGGGTGAAAAATGAAAGCCCACAATTTACATTTTAGCAGTGGTGGAAAGTAACCAAGTACATGTACTCAAGTACTGCAGGGTGCTTTGGCTTGAAGATGATCATCATGATGATGATGAGGATAATAATAATAATAATAATGATGATAATAATAATAATGATACTAATATTAATAATAATGATAATACTGATTATAAATAATAATACTGATTATGATAATAATAATAATAATAATAATAATCATGATACTAATATATGTAATAATGATAATAATACTGATTATAAATAATAATAATGATTATGATGATAATAATAATGATGATAATAATAATAATCATGATACTAATATTAATAATAATAATAATAATACTGATTATAAATAATTTTATTAATAATAATAATAATATTAAGGATAAATAATAATGATAATAATAATAATAATGATAATAATAATAATCTTATTCTTTACACGGGGTTAAAGTTTCATTTTATTTCTCATCTCAAACAGAACAGTGACCAAACACTTGAGGTAGATTCAGCGTCAAAACCCGACGAATGCTTTGCCGTAGGACGGTGTCGCGCGGCCAGGACACCGGCGTGCGGCGAAGTATACATCTGGATTTGTAATATAATTTCCCTACATTATATAATAATTATTCTAATAAGCGGAGAGGGGAACATGTATAGTGCCGAACTGACATGACAATGTGAAGAAAAACACAAACAACAAACAAATATACAACCAAAACACCACTACACTGTGTGTGTGTGTGTGTGTGTGTGTGTGTGTGTGTGTGTGTGTGTGTGTGTGCGCGCGTATGCGTGTGTGTTACCAGCGGTGTAAAGTACATTTGCTCAAGTATGCACTAAAGTACTTTTACTTTACCTGGAGTAATTCCAATTATCAGTACTTTTACTTCTACTCCACTACATCTCAGAGGCAAATATTGTACTTTTACTCCACTACAATTATTTGAAAACTTTAGTTACAAGTTTTCTTTGCTGATATAAATGTTTATATTATGAAACACACATTAACCATTTAGCCCTATTTTATACCAAGGAAATTTGAAAATAGCAGATCTACAAGCTCACAATGTGTTGCGACTCCTTGTGAGCTTGTAGATCTGCTATTCTCAAGCATCTCAGTACTTTCTACTTTTGGTACTTTAATCACATTTTGATACCAATACTTTTGTACTTTTACTCAAGTAAATTTAGAATTCCGGACTTTTACTTGTTCTACATTGCAGTATTGATACTTTTACTTAAGCAAAACATTTGAGTACTTTTTTCCGCCACTGTGAGTTACTGTACTTGTGAGGAACACAAGAGAAATGGTGTCATGGTTAAAACAGATTTTTAGAGATACGTTTACAATTAGAAATAAACTATTCAGGTTATAGGATTAAGATTATGAGTTCAGGTTGTATAGGTTTAGGGGTTTGGAATTACAGTTAAACATGATTTATGCTTATAGCTTCGTGCCAGTGCATGTCTATGCACCGAGAAATAGCAGATCTACAAGCTATAGATCTGCTATAAAAAATGGCAGATAGAAATGGTAAAGTGTATTAAAAATGCCATTCATAAAATCGCTGTCCTCGAATGTTGAAGTCCTCACAAGTATAGCAACACAAACACACACACATTCATTTGGATTACTTCACCTTGCATCTGTGTGAGTGACATGTGTGCTGTGTGGGTGCGTGTGTGTGTGTGTGTGTGTGTGTGTGTGTGTGTGTGTGTGTGTGTGTGTGTGTGTGTGTGTGTGTGTGTGTGTGTGTGTGTGTGTGTGTGTGTGTGTGTGTGTGTGTGTGTGTGTGTGTGTGTGTGTGTGTGTGTGTGTGTGTGTGTGTGTGTGTGTGTGTGTGTGTGCGCTTGCGTGTGTGTGCCATCCAGAACCATATTAAGTATACTTGGTCTCAGGGTTCCGTTGTAACTTTGTTCAGATAACGGTCCATATAACCGTTCCAAAAGTTCCCGAGGACGGCGGACCCCCTCCCCCCCACCACGCCGTTCCCACGGGTCCACGGGGGTCCTGCATGGGTCCATTGCTCCATAAATGGTTCCCATCTGGTCGGATATACAGGATATAGGTGGGCACTGATAGGGACATCTGGGCATCTCCATGTAACATTGGCTATTTTTGTCCAAAATGTTACAAAATAGAATATTTAAAAAAATGGTCTTAAGCAATGTAAAAAGAAAAAAAAAGTACTTATTTTCTAAAAAAAAATGTGAATGAAAAGTACTATTTTCTTTTCTATCAATTACACAACCCATGAAGACTTGAATTCATGGAGATTTCAAATGTATCAAATTATTTTCTCAGGAATGCGACAAAAACTAAAAATCTCCATGAAATCAAGGCTTCATTGGGTGTGAATTTGATAGAAAACAAGTCATTTTTTGGGTGAACTACTCCTTTAATTGTCGAATGTTTAAGCATGCTCTAATCATGTATACTTTACTTTATACATTTTCCAAATATTTTATCTTTTAACATTTCGGACAAAATAGCCAGTTTGACATGAAGGTGCCCAGATGTCCCTCATAGTGCTCACCTACCTCTGGTACCATCTGCTCCTAGGATCTCCTGTCTGTCCTGGCGCTGACCAGCGCTTTCTTCTATAACGGCTCCGATGTGGGGAAATGCGCTCTGCGCGGAATTGCACGTTTTTCGTATATAGAATGTTTTTTTCAAAAAGAAAGATCTTTATATTCCTCCTCAGGCAGCAGCAACAACAACAGATTCTCTGAATGTTTGTTGCTTGGTTTTATTATTATTATTATTATTATCATACATATTTATATAATATATACATCTATTTCCTCTTCATTCATTGGTTGAGCTCCAGAGCCCAGACCTGCTGAGGCCAGCCTGTCCGTCCTTTAAACTTCTTCTCGTTCCCCAGAGACTCCTGTAGGCCTTCATTCTGTGGATGGAACAATATTATTAATATTATGGATGTAGTGTAAACCATTGGTTCTCAAAGTGGGGTCCGGGGACCCCCAGGGGTACTTGAGGGGGTTCCAGGGGATCCCCAGCTAAATGATGGATAGGAACCAAATGGACCCTTATGGGTCTGTAACTCTGAGGAACCAAATGGACCCTAACGGGTCCATTTGGTTCCATTTGTACACTCTCAGAGTTAAATTAACATTGATTTTACTATACAAATTGGGGTCCCAGGGATAGAAATTCCATTAAATGGGGGTCCGTAGCCTAATGCATGTCAAACTGGGGGTCCTTGATACAATTGATTTTTACGGCTATGAGCCGTCAAAATCTTCTCTTATGGGGGTCCCTGGCATATCTTTCAAATGGGGGTCCGCGGGCTAATAAGTGTCAATTTGGGGGTCCTTGACATGAAAAAGTTTGAGAACCACTGGTGTGAACCCTTACACATTATATATTATTACTATTATTAATATTACACATAAACCTTCACTCTCATGGACGGAAAAACATCACATATAACAATAACAATAATAAGTATAAAAATACAAATAAAAATAACAATAATGATAATTGTTAATATTAATATTTTAAATATTAATATTAATATCATTGTTACACATACGAGCCATTGGTTCACAAACGTTTTCAGCTCGAGACCCATTATTAAAATAATCACTTATAATCATTTTTTTTTTAAATTTATTCATTCATTCATTTGACTACAGTCAGCTATGTTCACCACATTAATAATAGTGATATTACCTGATGGGTCATTCTACACGGGAAGTACGATATAACATATATTATTATAGACCTAATTGTAAATATGTAGGACCAACGCTTGTGTCATTTTGCACGTTCTTTTAAATGATACAGTTTGTCAACATCATGCAGAATTAGAGTGAAAATTAAAAACATATACCCAAATAAATATCAATGTAAACATCAATGAGTCTATATACTAAACAAAAGTGTCCTATTTATATTATTATTGTCAAATACAAATAGAATAATATGCCATGTGTCATATTTTTTCTTAGGTATCTGAAGTTTAAGGATATGCTATAATTACTACTTTTAAACGATTTAACTATAGCCGATTACAGTTGTTTTTAGACCAACATTGACATGTTTTCATCCAAACATTGCTAATGCGGTCATTTACTGTTTATAACCATATTATCCTAAAGCCATATCGCTAATCAAATGATCTAATCAGCCTAAAATGATAGATTCTTGCAGTGTGTCAGATTAAAATGCTTCTCTTATGAAGGTAATGAGCTCCCAAATGACTGATCCACTGCTCTGAATATAAAAACCTCCAGTAACATTTATTTACCTAGAATATTTCATCTCATTTTACTTTTATTGTTACTCGTTTTATATATAATATTTATTTTAAACTTTTCAAAGACTGCATCACGGTTATCTTAATAATGACTAAGATTAGGCCTACCGGTATTTGAATACACAGTTTTCTCATGAAGCTACACAGTGAAATAAATCATATAAATAAAGGAATACACGAATGAATGTTTAAACAAAAGACCGTTTTCATATCTCTGTTATTGTATTGAGTTTGTAGACTGGCTATTTTGAACGGCCAGTCTTAAGTGGTAAGTGGCTACATGTTATAATAATAATAATAATAATCTAAATCCGCCAAAGTAACGAGTAATTAAAGTGTTCAAATAATGACAGCATGTGGGAGTAAAAAGCAGCATTTCACTCTGAGATGTAGTGGAGTAGAAGTACTCAAATGAAGTAAAAGTATACACCCTATACACCTCAAAATCGTCCAGTAACCTACTTGAGTAAATTGACTAACAGTTTCTTTCCCACGACTGTAAACAAATAGCCTTGGATCAAGACTATCATAAATGTTGTATCGAGTCAATCTATGGCAAATACATCGGAAACGGGACATCTGGGCACCTCGGTGTAAAATGGGCTATTATATTAATGTTTTTTTTTAGTAAACCTAAGTACAGTAAAAAAGGCCTGCAGTAAACATGATTAGAACATGCTTAAACATTAGACAATTAACGTCTAATATTTCTACAATTTGCTACAAAATGTATCCAGTCATGTTGGGGGCATTAACACGAAGTTGAAGGATAAAATGAAGTGTGATAATGATGTACAGTGCATGTTCACATCACATCATATACATTACATTACTTAACACCATTTTTCAAATATTCTTTTTTTTTTACATCTATAGTAAAATCCTCAGTGTTAATCTATCCATTTATAGCTCAGAGAGAGTACACATGGAACCAAATGGACCGTAGTGTGAGTGTGACCTGCAGAACATTTGCATATAAGCGTATAGCCCCGTATAGACCGTTATCATCGTACCTCCGGAAAAAAAACTAGAACACACCACTGCCTGGGGGGGGGGGGGGGGGTCGCCGGAGTCTTTGAGAACCAGTGGTGGAAAGTAACTAAGTACATTTAATTAAGTACTGAACTTAAGTACCATTTTGAGGTATTTATATTTTACTTGAGTATTTCCAATTTCCATTTTTCTCCCCAAATATTTGAGTACTTTTACTTTTGGTATACGTACACGTTGATACCAATCCTTTTGTACTTTTACTCAAGTAAACTTTGAATTACGGACTTTTTTTTTACTTGTAACAGAGACAGAGTACTTTAACATCGCAGTATTGATACTTTTACTTAAGTAAAACATTTGAGTACTTTTTTTCCACCACTGCTCAAGGATTCCCTGAGAACCAATGTAGTAAACCATTGGTTCTCAGAGTGGGGTCCAGGCGGGACCCCCAGGGGTTCTTGAGGGGGTTCCAGGGGGTCCCCAGCAAAATGTGTGATTATAGCATCACAATAATTTTAACCTTTTATACTTTGGCTATTCAAAAATAGCAGATATACAAGCTCATTGCGCGGTCCCGCGCTATGAGCTTGTAGATCTGCTATTTTTGAAAAATCTTGAAGATTTGTACAAATCTTTGAATACATTTATTTTAAAGCGAACATTTTAACACAAATCTTTTGCTTCTGGGAGTCCCTAGCACAACATATTTTCAGATGGGGGTCCGCGGCCAAATATATATCAATTTGGGGGTCCCTGGCATGAAAAAGTGTCCTTTTACCATCAACAAAATCATTAGAATTTTTTTTTTTTTTAAAGAAAGAACAAAAAAGTCTAGTAAACTCCCCTCTTACCATCTCCCTTTTCCTCTTCATGTCCCGGTTGTCGTACTTCTTGATCTCGGCCTTGAAGCCCTCGGTGGACAGACCCCCGTCCCCCGTGCTGTCCTTGGCCAGCACCTCCATCAGGTAGGAGATGTAGGAGGTGGCCAGGCGGAGGGTCTTGATCTTGGACAGCTTGGTGTCCGCGGGCACGTTGGGGATGCACTCCCTCAGCTCGCTGAACGCCGTGTTGATGCTCTCGGTGCGCTTGCGCTCCTTCTTCGGCCCGCCGGACGCCGAGCGACGCTTGTTGTTGTTGTTGTTGCTGTTGTTGTTGCCGTGGTTACCGCCGTGCATCATCCGCGAGGACAGCCCGTCGTCCATGCCTGGATGTGATTATGGGATGGATGAGGATGGACACACATGTGTTATTTATTATATTAGGCAGTGGTGGAAAACCTATTCATTTTTTACTTAAGTGAAAGTATCATAATACTGCGATGTGGAAGTATACTCTGTTTCAATAAAAGTCCCTCTTCAACTTTGTATTTATTTATTTTTGGAAATTATGTTTTCATTTTATTTCATGATGAAATACTTTTGAATAATGAAGGAAATGTTTTTAATTGATAAAAATTTGTCATTTGTTTTGGTTTAAACTTTTTATTTATTTATATAATATATTTTCTTATTTAAATGTAGGAAACGTGGGGGAAAAAAGGTCCTATTTACTCACGAGCCTTACCATTTGGAAACAGTGGCTATACCCAAGTGAGAAAATTCTAAATATTCAAAGGTACAAATTGCTACGTGCATTTTTCTTTTAGTGTTGATGCAGTGCTTTATTGAAATTTAGATTGAAAACAGCAGTTGTTCCACCGCCGTGCTGCTGCATCCATCTGAACATTTAGCAGACTCTCCCATTCGGACCTGAGGCCGATTCTACACATAAGTTGCTATATCAGTGCTGCTGCTCAAACGTTTTTATGTCAAGAACCCCTAACAATATGTATTTGGCCGTGGACCCCGATCACTCATTATTTTGTTCCAGAAGCAAAGATTTAAAAATGTTCGCATTAAAATAATAATTGCAAAGATATGCACAAAAAATAGCAGATCTACAAGCTAGAGCTTGTATATCTGCTATTTTTGAATAGCCACATGTAAAATAATGCTTTTTTAGCTCAAATCTAAAATGACACATGCTTTCCCGTCGTCCAAGCCTATATTAGGCTATATGGTGGATGGACATTGGACACAAGTATTATAATAAATATGTGTACTTAAGACAAGTAGCCTACAGTATTTGAGTAAGTGTACTTAGTTACTTTCCACTGGTAATCATAAACTGACTGACATTCTAATAGGCGGATGATCGACGCCTGTGAGCTTGTCGATCTACTATTTTTTTCACTATACTTCTTAAAAAGTGTATTTATTTATTTATGTTTGTGTTATTTTTGTTGTTGTGAAATTCTCTTGAAAAAATGTTTGACATTTCTTTGTATTTTATGAATTTCTTTTTCTTTGAGGAAATATTTTTAAATAATAAAACACATAATTGTACAGTGACCAATTACTTGTGACCCATACATGGGTCCGTGACCCACACATGGGTCCCGACCCACTCTTTGGGAAACAGTGTTATAGGCTAAGAAAATGCTATTTATTCAAAGGTACACATTACTAAGTGCATTTCATTTACTAGTGAGGCATTGCTGTATTGAGATTTAGAACACCGCCCCGTTTAAAAAAAGCCCCAAATCATGATTTGCATTTGCATCATCCGTGTCCAAGCCTATGTATAGTTTAGTTTAATTTAGTTAATTTCAGTCAATTTTGTGGTAACATAGTTACAATTTCATATAATATACAAAAATAAAATAAAAACAAGTGTACAAAAAAATAACCACATTTCTGACCAAAAAGGTTCGCCTACCCTTTAACAAAACAAAGAAAAGCTGAAAAACTGTCAAAATGGAGAGAAAAAAACGAACAAGAAAATTAAAAAAGAAAAAATATATGGTGGCTGGACAAAAGTAATATAATACCCATAAGTAAACACTATAGATTATATTCAAAGGTACAAATTGCCAAGAGCATTTACTTTTTAATAGCCATGCATCGCTGTATTGAAATTTAAAAAAGAATAGTGAAAACAGCAGATCTAAAAAGCTCAGGCGTCGTGAGCTTTTATATCTATAGTATCTATTTTCACTATTTAAATATATGGCTTAAAGAGCTTAATTTATATGGTTATGTTTTTGTAAGTTTACGACGCAATACTAATTACGGTATACCCTCTGAAAAAAACCTAGACTAGACTGGTTTGAGTCCAAAGAGTCCCTTCCTATAGAAATGTATTGGAGTTTAATCATGAGCTCATGAGCTTGTACATCTGCTATTTTTGAAAAAATCTTGAAACTTTGTGCAAATCTTTGAATATATATATGTTTAAAGCGAACATTTGTAACTCAAACCTCTTGCTCCTGGAACAAAATATTTTGAGATGGGGGTCCGCGGCCCAAATACATACATTTTTTGGGGGTCCTTGACATGAAAAGGTTTTTCGAACCACACACACACACACACACACACACACACACACACACACACACACACACACACACACACACACACACACACACACACACACACACACAGCCTTTACCGTGCTGCGCGCCCACTCCCGGGGCTCCGCCGACCCCTCCTCCGAACTCGGCCGGGTAGGAGGCTCCTCCGGCCGGCCCCTGGAGGTGGTGGAAGTCGGCCTGTGTCTGGTTGGACACCGCCACCCAGCTCTGGAAGTAGGAGGCCGGGCTGTGGTCCTGATGGCCGGCGGCCCCCGGGTGGCAGCGGGCCTGCACGAACGGGAAGGTGTCGTGCATGAGGTGGTGGTGCTGGTAGCTCCCGATCAGGTTCATGGTTTTTGGCTTCGATTCGATTATTATTTCGATTTGATTCGATTATTATTAGTATTGGTGATCGATGATTAAGTTCCAATCCCGGCCGAGTCTGCTGCCTTTATAATATGTTTGGCTTTGATTTGATCGATTATTTATTGGCAATCGATGCTGTTAAAGTTCCAATCCAAGCCGGTCCTCCTCCCCTGCGTTAGAAGAACTTCTCCATGCCTGAAGAGACGGGATGGATCGGGCTTCTCTCTCTCTCTCTCTCTCTCTCTCTCTCTCTCTCTCACTGCTTGGCTTTGATTTGATCGATTAATTATTGGCGATCGATGCTTTTTTTTTTTTAGTTCCAATACCAGCCGGTCCTGTCTTTATAATACGTTTTGGCTTCGATTTGATTGATTATTTATGGCGATCGATGCTGTTAATGTTCCAATCCAAGCCGGTCCTCCTCTGCCTTGTATTTAGGAAGTTCTCCCGCAAGCCCGAAGAGATGGGAATTCTCTCTCTCTCTCTCTCTCTCTCTCAGCCCCAGAAAAACTGCTCGGCTTTGACTTGATTGATTATTGGTGATCGATGCTTTTTAAGTGGTGATCCGATCGATGCTTTTTTTTTCTTTTTTTAAGTTCCAATCCCGGCCGGTCCTGCTTTATAAGAAGTTCTCAAAGAAGCCTGAATAGAGGAGGATAGGATGGATCTGCTTCTCTCTCTCTGTCTCTCCGCCCCAGAAACGAACTGATCCTGCAGAGAATCATCCGCCACTCGCGTTTTTCTTTTTTCTTTATCAGTCATCCGATAATGTAAATATTATATTATACAGCATGTATAATTATGCATCGATTAAATCCCCCGATGAGGACAATGCACTTAAAACTACAAAAAGTATTGGCATCAAAATATACTTAAAGCACCAAAAGTAAAAGTACTCATTATGCAATAATAATAATATGTCCCATTTCACAAGGTATCATATATGTATTCAAATGTATTCAGATTGAAATAGCAGATCTACACATGGGTCACGTTTTCTGCAAAGTCGGCATTCTGGTGGCAACTCCAAGAAGAAGAAATAAAAAAGGTAATATAACTCCAGTCCGGATCTGAACGATCTGTAAGTCCTCTGGTTTGGTTCTATAGGTCTGGTGTTTAAGGCAGTAGAAACTTGACCCTCTGGAGAGACCAGGCCCCACGTTTATATGGACTCCTAATCAGCCTGGAAGAGCAGCAGCCAATCAGAGCGCAGGGCTCTGCCGTGGGGAGGAGAGACGGCGGTTTGATTTACTCAAGTAAAAGTATATGGTAAAAAAAAGAAAGAAAGTACTCACATTTCTTACTTAAGTAAAAGTATCAATACGGCAAGGTAGAAACACTTTTGTTTACAAGTAAAGGTCTGGGAATTCAACATTTACTTGAGTAAAAGTGCAGAAGTATTGTCATCAAAATATACTTAAAGTACCGAAAGTAAAAGTACTCTTTGTGCAGAATGTCCCGTTTCACAAGTTATCATTATGTCTGAAATGTATAAAAAATATTTTGAAAATAGCAGATACAAGCTCAAGTGTTGTGAGCTTGTAGATCGGCTGTTTTCAAATAAAGTCGAATTAGGGCTGAAGTAGTTAATGTATGTTTTGTAATAATAATCCAAATCTACAAAGTAACTAGTAACTACTAAAGTTCTTAGTTGTAGTGGAGTAAAAGTACAATATTTTGCTTCTGCGATGTAGTGGAGTAGAAGTAAAAAAAAATCGGAAGTAAAGTAAAAGTAGGGGCCTACCTGAAAACTTTACTTGAGTACATGTACTTAGTTACTTTCCACCACTGGTACACTGTGTTACTAATAGGCCTGTATTCAACATTTGCCTTGAGAAAAGTAGCGTAGAGGTATTGTCATCAACATACACACATATAGGCTACACAATTATTATATATATATTTTTTGTATGTTATAATAACTAAGCTACAAGCTCACTATGCATCATGACGTGAGCTTGTAGATCGGCGGTTATTGTATCGATTAAGTATAAAATATAGTTTACATATAATATAATTTGTATGTTTGTAAGTATAATTGAAATTGAAACGCTAAGTAAATAGTAATTAAAGATGTCAAGTTATTATAGAGGAGTAAAACGTATAGACTACGATATTTACCTCTGAGTTGCATTGTGGTATAAAAGCGTCCTATAAACTAAAGTATTGAAAATTGGCATAATTATTCAAGTAAAGTAAAAGTACCTCAAATAGGCTACTTAAGTACAGTATTTGAGTAAATGTACTTAGTTACTTTCCACTGGTAGTCATGAACTGACTGCCATTCTATAATCTAATGTTATGTTGTAGCAGTATAGAGAGAATGTTCTCCTCTATGGCATTTAGTTATAATACTGTATAATAATCATTTGTCATATAATGTAATAATTGGTGATTTGGGATCATTTAATTGACATATGGGCCTATACTTTTTGTTGGCCCTAGCCTCCAGTAGCCAGACTATATCACGCCGAGGGCAATTCTTTTTTTGCACTGCAGATTCGTCTGGTCCCAGGCTATATGTCTGCCCAGGACCCAAACTAGTGAAAATAGCAGATCTACAAGCTCACAATATGTCGCGATGCGACGTGTTGTGAGCTTGTAGATCTGCTATTTTCACTTCTTCTTCTTAAAAGTATCCCCCCACCCTCTAATTATTGGATTTTCTTTACATTTTGTTTTATAGAATTATTTTGAAAACATGTTTGAATTAGTTTTTAACTGTAATGATAAATATTTTTGAAAAAATGATAGGGAAAAACAAAAAAAGTAGTAACAAAATAAAATAAAGGGGTATTTTCCTCGCGACCCTTACAAATAGGTCCGCGACCCACATATGGGCCCCGTCCCACTTTTGGGAAATGGTGGCCTATTGCATGACGAAGAGTATTAAGCTCTGGGTTTCTCATATAAGGTTCATTTAACTCTGATCAGGTGTCACTAATGGTCCATTTGGGGTCATGTGACATCCTCACAGTTAAATTAACTTGTTTTTTTTTAAGCTGATACGATTTATATAATTGTATCAGGCTATTAGCTTCTTCATTTGTATTTATTTATGTTTAGGTTGCTCAGAGAGGACGATGTGACATCAAACATATAATCACATGTTTATGCGAGGGGATTAAATCAATATTAGTGATGACATGCTTTTATCCTATTATTAAAAATATCATGAGAAAATGTGATTTAAATTGTGTTAATCAAGTCATATGCATCTATGATACTTCATGTTTTGATGTTTGATTACTTTTGGACTCAAGTCTATTCCAGATTGTCAAGTTGTGTTCAGTTTACATACAACAAAATGAATGCATCTTAAGTATAACTTAATTAGTATAGACTATGTTTATATAAAAATAAGTTGAGAGCCGGGTGAAATTAGCCTATATGCAGCACTGGTGTAAAGTAACTAAGTACATTTACTTAAGTACTGTACTTAAGTACAATTTTGAGGTATTTTTTACTTTACTGGAGTACTTCCAATGTTCTGTACTTTTACTACTCCACTACAACTCAGAGGCAAATATTGTACTTTTCCTCCACTATGCAATTATTTGAAAACGTACTATGTAGATTTCGATTATTATTACAAAACATACATTAACCACTTCAGCCCTATATATATACACATTTCAGCCATTTGTACAAAGCTCACAATGCCTCACATCTTGAGCTTGTAGATCTGCTATTTTCAAAAGATGTTTATAGGCTACATTTGAAAACTTGTGAAATGGGACATTCTGCATAATGAGTAGCTTTCTACTTTTGGTAGGCCTACATTAAGTACATTTCGATACCAATACCTTTGTACTTTTACTCAAGTCAATTTTTGATTATTATTACCAAACATACATTAACCACTTCAGCCCTACATTTCGGCTATTTTCAAAGTATTTTTTATACATTTGAGAACTTGAAATGGGACATTCTGCATATAATGAGTACCTTTACTTTTAATTCCCGACTTTTACTTGAAACAGAGTATTTCTACATTGCAGTATTGATACATTTACCTGAGTAAAACATTTGAGTAGCACTGCTCTTTTCCAATAGGCTGTCCTGCATGTATCAGATGTATAGACCCTAACAGATAAACCGATCCATGAGGCTCTTAGATGTAGTTGAAGTCTTTTGATGCTGAATGGCAGCAGAGCAGCCAACCGTGTCTATTTATAGACCCTGAGATAACAGCATTGATAAGAGAGAAAACCTTTATCTATCATCTGTATTGATCATCTTTATGGCTCCGCACGTGGACCGCCAATAAAATACAACCACGAGACGTCTTGTGGTGTTTGTGTATTTGTATTTTATGTGGTGGAAAGTAACTAAGTACATTTACTTAAGTACTGTATACTTAGGTAAAATTTAGGTATTTGTACTTTACTTGAGTATTTCCAATTTCCAATACTTTTACTTCTACTCCACTGCATCTCAGATCCAAATATTGTACTTTTACTCCATTTATTTGAAAACTTTAGTTACTAGTTACTTTGTAGATTTTGATCATTATTACAAAACATTAACCACTTCAGCCCTATATACATTTCGGCCATTTGAAAATAGCGATCTACAAGCTCACAATGGTCGCAATTCAATTCAAAGTTTGCCCAAACAAAACATTCTTTTTTTTTTAAGAAATAAATAAAAAGTTGCAAATAAAGCAGATACAAATAGCCTAAAGAGATGATAATATTACACATGCAGCACGAGACATAAATTAATCAGAAACCTTCAAATAAAATAGAACAGAGATAATGATTGTATAGCAACTGCAGTTTTCTGGGAGTTTATTCCATGTTGATGAATTGAATATATAGGACCTCAATGGAAACAAGTCCACAGGACTTTTTTGTGTTATCTTTTTAGACCAAAAATATATATATTTTATATATATTACTACTCGTGCTGTTTGCATTTTTCTCTAATAACATATTCAATCAATCAATTACAGATAATGACCCTATATACAATTGGCATGTTTAGACTATATGTCATGTGGAGAAAGTAAACAAACAAACAAACAAACAAACAAACAAACAAACAAACATATCAGGCCTATCAGTAGGCTAGAACAACTCTCGTGTCATGAGGGCCTGGCGCGTGCGCGCATGCATGTATTATCTCACCCTCTCTCTCTCTCTCTCTCTGTATGGTCAAACTTTTTAGCTTAAGACCCAAAAGAGAAATTAGACGTTTGCCCGAGACCCAGACTAGTGAAAATAGCCGATCTACAAGCTCACAACACGTCTCTTCAAGTTTGTGAGCTTGTAGATCTGCTATTTTCACTAGTTCTTAAACGTTTTTTTATTTATTTTATTGAAATTATTAGATTTTTAAAATGTATTTATGAAATACTTTTGAAAAATGTTGGAACAGTTTTTATGTGTTGAGAAGTTGTAACTTTCTTTCGTTCCATTTTTTTGTTTAAACTTTTTAAATAATATATATAAGGAAAAGGGGTGGAACATGATATATTTACTCGTGACCCTAACAACTGCTCCCCGACCCACTGCTTGGGAAACAGTGGTCTATATGCCTCGTGTATATAGGCCTATACCTCTCAACGGTGCATCGCCGACATAAGAGCGGAACAGATCAGCTTTAGTGCTTGTATTGAACTTTAGGCCTTACAGTACAGCCTGATCCCTCCATTCAGTCAGTCAAGTAGCTTCTACCCTTAAACACACCGACACATTATTTTACTTAAGTGAAAGTATCTACTGCAATGTAGAAATACTCTGTTACAAGTAAAAGTCCGAAATTCAACATTTACTTGAGTAAATGTACAAAAGTATTGGCATCAAAATGTACCCTATTAGTACCAACAGTAGAAAGTACTCATTATGCAGAATGTCCCATTTCACACGTTTTCAAAAATGTATAAAACCTCCTTTGAAAATAGCAGATCTACAAGCTGCACAAGCATGTTTTGAGCTTGTAGATCTGCTATTTTCAAATAGCCACAGTTTAAGGCTGAAGTGGTTAAGGTGTGTTTTGTAATAATAATTCGAATCTACAAAGTAACTAACTTAAAATGTCTAATAATTGTAGTGGAGTAAAAGTGAAATATTTGCCTCTGAGATGTAATGGAGTAGGAGTAAAGGTATTAAAAATTGGAAATACCTTGAAAATACCTCAAAATTGTACTTAAAGGAGAAGTTCACCCAAAAAATTACTTATTTTCTATCAATTGCACACCCCATGAAGCCTTGAATCCATGGATTCTTTTTTGTTTTTGTCGCATTCCTAAGCTAATAATTTGATTCCCGTCTCCTACAGGCTAATGTATCCGGTATAGGAGACACAAAGTAGATTATTTGTGTCTCCTACCGGAAATACACACGGTCATCAAATGATTGTCTAGGAATGCCACAAAAACAAAAATAAATCCATGAAATCAAGGCTGCCTTCATGGGGTGTGTAATTGATAGAAAATAAGTATTTTTTTGGGTGAACTCCTCCTTTAAGTACAGTACTATAGTAAATACACTTAGTATACTTTACACCATATACTGCCAGTCAGTCAAGTAGCGTTGGTCCCCTTAAACACACTGACACATCTGATCTGCACCTTATCTGTGTGTAACAGCACCCCCAGCAGAAAAAACATTATCCCATTACATTACACGACCTTGACGCCATTTAGAAAGCATTTACTGCCGCGTCTTATCTAAATATAGTCATAAATCAGGAGGTGTCAGCGTGTGAGTGCAGAATGTATTCCATAAAAGCCCTCCTCTGCAGGTTCACTGTTTACACCAAGCACATATTTCACCATGGAGAAAGTATAGAGGGCCTATATATCAAGTACATACTCTCCAAAGTACCCTAAGGTACCCGTTACAAAGTATAGCCAACGTTTTCCCTTTCGACGTCAATGCATTGCTGTGTTCCAATACAGTATAAAAAAATAAGATGATAATAATAATAATAATAATAATAATACAAAATAAAACCAAATAATAATAATAATACTACTAATAATATTAACAATACAAATAGGACATTTTCAGAAATGTCCAAAAATAGTGAAAATACCACCTCACAATGTATGGCGGTGAGCTTGAAGATCTGCTATTTTCACGTTATCTGAAATAGGTCATAAGTGGTCAATTCATAATATATCTTTTGTGAGTGTTGGTCCCAGGAGTCCCTTTAGAAAAGTAGTTTAGAGTCAAAAAGCAATTTATATTTGAAATGTATAGCGTAGTGAAAGTCTTCATGAGCTTCCCAAAAAAAAGGGGGAAAAATACGTAGATGTACTTAAAGCGACACTATGTCACTTTTTGTTAATGAATAAAATGTATATGTTTGCCCAATGTTGTGGTAGAGTATGTTAATACAATATAACTTATATAATTGAGGTGGTTGTATTTTGTCTCCCTGCTCTTCTATTGAGACATTTAGATCGTGTCAAAGGTTAAAGGCCTAGACACAGGATTTGACACACATTTTGACTCAATTTATCCCCTGAGCAAGCAGGAATGGGCTCTATTAGCTCAATGGTGAAAAATGTCAGCACTTGCACAGGAAACCGGGTTCAAATCCGACGAGGTAGAAGAGGAAAGTTACATAGTGCAGCTTTTAAGTACACAGTACTCAAGTAAATGTACTTAGTTACTGTCCACCACAGTATTTCATAAAAACCTTCCTCACAGGTTCACTGTTTACACGGCACAGGCTGGCTGGCCTTATATTTCACCATACGACCGGGAAAGCATATGACGTTTTATATTTTAACCACTTTAGCCATTATCTTATACTTTGGCTATTCAAAAAATTGCAGATATTCAAGCTCATGAGCTTGAATAATCATTAAATGTTTTGCAAATCTTTGAATATATATATATTTTTTTAAAGCAAACATTTGTAACTCAAATCTTTTCTTCTGGGGGATTCTACAAATGTCTTCTAAATCCTAACAGTTGGTTCAGTGGTTCTCACTTTTAACTCTTTCATGTCAAGGGCCCCCAAAATGATATATATTTGGCCGCGGACCCCCATCTAAAAAATATGTTGTTCCAGGGACCCCACGATGCAAAGATTTGTGTTAAAAATGTTTCCTTTAAAAAAATATATACATTCATAGATGAAAAAAAAAAAGCAGATTGTGTCTGCTCACAGCACAGCACTCGGTGCTGCACTATGAGCTTGTATATCTGCTATTTTTGAATAGTCAAAGTATAAAATAATGGTTACACAGATGCGTTCCTGGTTTTAATAGGTTAACATATTCAATCCTGGAAAGCATCTGTGTCATTTTATACTTTGGCTATTCAAAAAAAATCGCTTTGTGCCTTGCAAAACTTTGAATATATATATATATATTATTTTTTTCAAAGCAAACATTTCGAACTTCTGGGGGGTCCTTGGAACAAAATATTTTGAGATGGGGGTCCGTGGCCAAATACATATAATGTTGGGGGTCCTTGACGGGAAAAAGTTTGAGCACCGCTGATATAGAAACATACGTTTTTCAGAAAACTGTTAGGATTTAGAAGACATTTGAACATTTGAACCCGGTTTCCTGTGCGAGTGCTGACATGTTTTACCATTAAGCTAATAGAGCCTGTCTGCTTGCTCAGGGGATAAATTAAATCTTGACCATCAGGTCAAAATTTGTGTCAGATCCTGTGTCTAGGTGAGACATGACCTTTGACACGATCTAAATGTCTCAATAGAAGAACAGGGAGACCAAATACAACCACCCCAATTATATAAGTTTATATTGTATTAACATACTCTACCATACAGATTGTATAAGTTATATTGTATTAACATACTCTACCATACAGATTGTATAAGTTATATTGTATTAACATACTCTACCATACATATTGTATAAGTTATATTGTATTAACATACTCTACCATACATATTATATAAGTTATATTGTATTAACATACTCTACCATACATATTGTATAAGTTATATTGTATTAACATACTCTACCATACAGATTGTATAAGTTATATTGTATTAACATAATCTACCATACATATTGTATAAGTTATATTGTATTAACATACTCTACCATACATATTGTATAAGTTATATTGTATTAACATAATCTACCATACATATTGTATAAGTTATATTGTATTAACATACTCTACCATACATATTATATAAGTTATATTGTATTAACAGACTCTACCATACATATTGTATAAGTTATATTGTATTAACATACTCTACCATACATATTGTATAAGTTATATTGTATTAACATAATCTACCATACAGATTGGACACAATTACATTTTCATCAGAATATATAGAGCATTAACTTAAAAAAGTTTGAATTTTATTTAATTCTGTGTGTGAAATTAACTGGTGACTTTACGTAGATGCAAAGATCAAATGCTCTGGACAATTATGGGGTTCCAATACTACCTCACTTATTGTGATGCTAAAACTACTTTCGGACACCAGATGAAAACTGAATTATATAGATGTAAAAGTACATGAAATAAATAAATAAATGTGTTCATAACTTTAGCAGGCCACATGTGTTGTTGCCTCATCAGGCATATCCTTGAAGTGCCTTCCTATTAAAACATTCCATGTTGTAATTTGAACAAAAAACAAAACCCCTGGATTAAATCAATTTGATTCCCCCCGCTAATCGGTTCATAAACGATCAAAAAACGCCATTAGCCTGTTAATGTTGGGATGATTGTGTCTTTGTATCAGTGTGCTGCAGCGAGGCTCATGTCAGGCTGACACAGAACATACACAGCATGGAGTCTCCACAAAGAAAACCTGACAACCTTCATTAAGACAGCCACTAGACAGAGATGAAATATAATACTACACACACGCACGCACGCACACACACTCTCACACACACACACACATACACACACGCACGCGCACACACACACACAGACATACACGCAAGCACGCACGTACACATGCCGCGCACACAATCTATTTCCTTTCTCTCTCTTTCCTCTCTCTTCTCTGTCCATCTCCCCTCCTCTCTCTCGGTTTTTCTGTCTGTCTGTCTGTCTGTCTGTCTGTCTGTCTGTCTGTCTGTCTGTCTGTCCCTCTCTCTCTATCTCTTCCACTGTCTAGTTGTGCTGCTATTCTTTATTTTGCATTCTCTTATCATTGTATTATCACTGCTACAAAGCTGAGGCGAGGAACACATGTTACCGTTATTGTACTTTTATATAGTACAACAATGTAGCAATACAAATCTTAAAATCTTGAATATGGTTCTGTCTGTCTGTCTCTCTGTCTGTCTGTCTGTCTGTCTGTCTGTCTGTCTCTACATCTCTCTCATTGGAAACACTTGTGTTTTTCAGCAGATGCAGCATCATAGTGTTGAAAGATTCTGCATCATCAGCCAGTACACTTCAGTCATCTCCCTCGCTCTCTCTCTCTCTCTCTCTCTCTCTCTCTCTCTCTCTCTCTCTCTAACTCTCTAACTCCTCTAACTCTCTAACTCTCTCTCTCTCTCTCTCTGTCTCTCTCTCTCTCTCCTCTCTCTCTCTCTCTCTCTCTCTCTCTCTCTCTCTCTCCCCTCTCTCTCTCTTCTCTCTCTCTCCTCTCTCTCTCTCTCTCTCTCTCTTCTCTCTCTCTCTCTCTCTCTCTCTCCTCTCTCTCCTCTCTCTCTCTCTCCCCCTCTCTCTCTCCCAGAGGGATATGAGAAACAGCCAAACTAGGTCATGAAGGAGCCATCTTGGCCGTTGTTATGGATTCTCCTCATAATTGTTAGTGTCATGGTGTGGATGTTTCAATGGCACGGCTTCCACCTCCTTCACTTTGCTTATCCTCTGCTCTGCATTTTAAAACAAATAACGTCTGATGCAAAGTCTAACACACTCAGCACGGAAAATATACTGTAGCACGATCTATGCCTTTCTCTCTGTCTGTCTGTCTGTCTGTCTGTCTGTCTGTCTGTCTGTCTGTCTGTCTGTCTGTCTGTCTGTCTGTCTGTCTGTCTGTCTGTCTGTCTGTCTGTCTGTCTGTCTGTCTGTCTGTCTGTCTGTCTGTCTGTCTGTCTGTCCATGCAACGATGTCAACTTTATTTTTCTCTCATTGCAATATGTAATGGTTTACCATCGTCCAACATTCTCGTTCAGCGGTTATCCAACTACCGCTCTGGTGGATAGGCTGTTTGTAAAAATAACTTAAAAATAATACAGTTAGAACATCTTGGTGTCGTAGAACGGCAGCAAATTCTATCTGCATCTACAATTGCAACTGCATCGTTTCTCTCTTTGGGTTTTAAATGGTAAATGGTTGATTGATTGATTGAAACCTTTATTTCAGGGAAATCCGTTGAGACCAGGGTCTCTTTTTCAATGGTGCCCTGCTGTGTACAAAAAGAACATTTTACAACAATGGTTTTACAGACATGACAAGGACAACAAGGTACATATAAATAAAATAAAAAGGTTGCAAAAATATATATATTAAAACCATGTATTACACCAAGCAGGTGCATGGGTCTTCTTCCAACATAAGGTCAGCTAAAAATCTTTTAGAAATAGCAAAAGAAACAAGAGCATCTAACTTCAGTTTTTCTTGACATCTGTTCCATATATATGGAGCAAACACACTGAAGGCTGTATCTCCCAGTTTAGTACTGGTTGTGCGCACCTTCATCAAAATCTTATTATCTTGAGATCTGGTACCATGAATTGAAGTATTGGGTTCTAACAGTTCTGTCAAATACAAGTAGTCAGTGGTGGAAAGTAACTATAAGTACATTTACTTAAGTACAATTTTGAGTTATTTGTACTTTACTTGAGTATTTCCAATTTCCAATACTTTTACTTCTACTCCACTACATCTCAGAGTCAAATATTGTACTTTTACTCCACTACAATTATTTGAAACCTTTAGTTACTGATTACTTTGCAGATATAAATACATTATAAAACATACATTAACCACTTTAGTCTTATTTTATACCTAGGCTATTTGAAAATAGCCGATCTACAAGCTCACAATGCGTCGCATCGCGACGCGTTGTGAGCTTGTAGATCTGCTATTTTCAAACATTTTTAGTACTTTTACTTTTGGTACGTTAAGTACATTTTGATACCAATACTTTTGCAGTATTGATACTTTTACTTAAGTAAAACATTGGAGTGCTTTTTCCACCACTGAAAGTAGTGCCTTGTATGTGAACAGGGTGACATGTTGCTTCCTTCTAAGATGGTGCATTTGCACAGTGCCTTTATCCAAAGCGCTTTACATTCAAGCCAGACGACCCGCTCGGCGGTGCCTCTCGTGGCTCAAGTCCGCTTTAGACGGCGCGCGCCTCCGTCGTTTTAACAGTTTTTTTAAGCGGAGCTTTGGGTTTGAGAACGGCACTTCCTCATTCCTGGAGTGTGGAAGTGCCCAGCACGGCACGGTTTCACGGCTATAGTCACATTTGTCCCAAAAAGGCACGATATGTATTTTGGGGAGTGAGAGTGTGTTGATCTGGCCACAGACCCCCCATCGGAAAATATTTTGTGCCAGGGACCCCCCATATACAAGATTTATATTGTTAAAATATAAATAAACACATTTCCTCTGATTGTTTCCTGCATGTGAAACCGAATCATTTGGCTCTCATGCACCTATTTATGGATGTAACAAATTAGACCTTAAAGGGATAGTTCACCCAAAAAAAAGACAATAATTTGATGACCAGCGAACCGGTAGGCAGTGGTTCCGGTAGGAGACACAAAGGAGACTCTTTGAGTCTTCTACCGGAGACGGTCATCAAATGATTGGCTTAGAAATGAGACAAAAACTGAAATATATCCATGAATTCAAGTGTCCATGGGGTGACTGATACATAGAAAAAAGTCATTTTGGGGGTGAACTATTCCTTTTAATCTTTGGAAATGGTCAAAGTCATTGGAATCGTGACCACTTAACTCTATTATGCTTCGTTGACCAGAATCCCTCAGGGTTCTACACTACACCCCCTACTTTTTACCCCCTGTGCTCCAAATCTCTTCACAGAAAATAGCAGATCTACCAGCCCCCCCAAGTGCGTCCCAAAGCAACGTTATGTGAGTGTGTAGCTCTGCTATTTTCATTGAACGTTTCCCCAGAACAAGGATGCTATAGGTTTCATGTGATTAATACAGATGGAAATATAATTCACAGTAAACTGGGTAAAGAGTTGAATGCTGCTTATAACTTGTGAGCTGATGATAATCAGTGAGTGGTGGAAAAATAATCAATACTGCAATGTAGAAATACTCTGTTAGGGCGTGGTCACACCAAACTATGGTTGCCCGCTGTTAAACTGAGTAGATTGCAGAGCATTCTGTCCCAATAACCAGTGACACACCTGTTACTCACTCTCAGGACCCTCCCATGCGACAGCTATACAACCAGTTGCTCTATCTTGAGCAAAAGTATCTTCGGCTGATGAGTACTTTTAATGTCCAGGTGCTTGTAGAACACTAAGACACAGTGGTCTCATGGTGTCTCACTCGGAAAACAAATATGAAACATCTTCTTGCAATTCAGAAGCTGCATGACAATAGTCAGTATTGCAACTGTAACGTTTTAATCTTTGTGTACAGGACTATTCCGTTTTCCGTTTTGTTTTGTTTTGTTTTGTTTTCATTGTCTTGTCTTTTCAGTTTTTTTGTAACATTGTATTATGCATCTATAACTTATTCCATTTCATTCTGCTGTTTGTCTCTCACAGGAGAGTCGGTAGTCGGTTACATTTGTTCATTGACAACACAATTTGTCGGTTCAGTGTCATGGATAGACATGTCTCTGTCTGTCTGTCTGTCTGTCTGTCTGTCTGTCTGTCTGTCTGTCTGTCTGTCTGTCTCATTCTTGCTCTACCATTACATCTTTCTGTTTCCTTATTTAGCCCATGCCCTTAAAGTCATTGCAAGGTATTTATTTTGTTATCCACCCATCCATCCATCCATCCATCTGTCCGTCCATCCATCCAACCTCCCCCTCTCTCTCTCTCTCTCTCTCTCTCTCTCTCTCTCTCTCTCTCTCTCTCTCTCTCTCTCTCTCTCACTCATACCTCAGATGCAGTGCAGTTTCAATCAATCATTCATTTATTCATTCGTTTATTTACTTATTTATGTATTATTTAAGAGGGACGATGAACATTAAATCAACACGTCTGCTTCCAGAAGACAATAGAGACTAAGAAGTAACAGTTACAGTATTATGTAAAGCTGCCTCTACAGTTGAGATGAACACGTTAAGTTGGCTCTTAATTCACTAGTGAGATGCTCTTAAGCCGGGGTTCATACCTTGTCACACGATGGTGTGTCGCGTGTGGAAAACAGCAGACCTACAAGCTCACAACGGCGTACGTGGATAAGTATGAATTAGGCTTAACGGAGAAGACAGTTCTCCTAAACACGCTACATCTGTTTTGTACAACACAGTCCTCTCTGGTAGTTGTCCTCCATGATCCTACCCGTTATACAGTCAAATCCTCAGCGTTCATGTAACTCTGACACTGTACAAATGTTCCATTTGTACAGTGTCAGAGTTACAGACCCATAAGGGTCCATTTGGTTCCATTCTTGCACTCAGTTACATTATGGATAAATGAACACTGGGGATTTGACTGTGTATCCTTTGGCTTTATAAACAGACTCAGCCCATTTAAGGCCTTACAGATGAAGCAAGCATCAGCAAAACATGCTATATGGCTGTGATAACTATTGTTTTTTTTTTTTTTTTTACTTAAGTAAAAGTATCAATACTGCAATGTAGAAATACTCAATGTAGAAAAGTCCGGAATTAAAAACGTACTTGAGTAAAAGTACAAAAGTAATGGTATATGTAATGTACTTAAAGTACCAGAAGTAAAAGACCGGGAACGCATCTCTGTCGTTTTAAATGTCTTTGGCTATTCCAAAAAATAGCACATCTACAAGCTCATAGACGCGCTCTGAGCTTTTAGATCTGCTATCTTTGAAATATTTTGAAAATATGTGCAAATCTTTGAATAGGCGATATATTTTTAAAGCGAACATTTTAACTCAAATCTTCTCTGCCTCTGTGGATTCTACAAATATCCTGACAGTTAAAAAGATAATAATTGTGTTGCTATATCAACGGTTCTCAAACTTTTTTCATGTCAAGGAGCAGGAATAATCAAAGAATTGCAGCAATAGTATAAAGACAGGTACAGAGGCTGGTAGGTACCGTAGGTATGGTGTCATACCCATTGGTTCCATTGTTCACACACACACACACACACACACACACACACACACACACACACACACACACACACACACACACACACACACACACACACACACACACGCACACAAACACACACACACACACACACACACACACACACACACACACACACACACACACACACACACACACACACACACACACGCCATCTGATAGTGTGTGAACCCTGGTGCCCTCTGCTAAACATTTATCCCCTGTATACACACACACACACACACACACACACACACACACACACACACACACACACACACACACACACACACACACACACACACACACACACACACACACACAGGGACCACCAACAGCTCCTGGCACACTAATGATTTCACAGCGGTGGAGCAGCAGAAACACGACTGCTTTCCATCAGCCAGACGCATGCAGCCACAACACACCCTCACACTACCACACACTACCACACA